>NC_084556.2:15715000-15925000 GCF_033978685.3 Nerophis lumbriciformis | reverse complement strand
TCATAGTTTGGCCGGGCTCAAGTGCGATTTATATATGTTTTTTTCCTTCTTTATTATGCATTTTCGGCAGGTGCGACTTATACTCCGAATCCTTCTTCACGAGCTTGTACGAAGCTGCTTTTAAATTGCTAATCCTCGCATCTATGGCAGCAAGTAAATTACTACAGTGCTCTGCGTCCGCCATGGCGAATCAACTCCTGCAGCTCGCAAGTGACTTTTGTGGCAGACTACCCGGCCTCGTGGTTCATTCAGGCCAGAGGCATCTTCAACGAGGGATGTATAGCTGACGACGACACCAAATACTTCCTGGTCGTCGCCTTGGCCAGCAAGCAATTAGGTGGGCCATGAAGATGGTGTGCGCGCCACTGACGACAGACAAGTATATTGCCCTCAAGCTGCTCCTGTTAATGCGGTACGACCTACCTCTGCCGGCTGGTCATCTTGCGAAGTACACATGCTCCATGGGACGACCACAATGGGCTCCAGAGAGGCGCTATGAGGTCTCTTCCTGTGCAGAGGGAACAACGGTAGTAGCTTGCCGCCTACGCCGACAAAGTGGTCGTTACAGACACACACAAGCTGGTCACGCCCGGCCCGCAAAGTCTCCAGAGCATTCTTTCACCTACGAAATGGCTGGCAGTACATGGCGTGGCCGAGGACCCGCTGCGCACAACGACTGCCGAGGTGAACTCGCCCGATTCACCACCACATAAATCCGTGGGCTCTCCCGTGCATCTACACTGCATTCCTTATGGAGCACAAAGACCTACAGCTTAACGAGCAGGTGCGCAGAAGTCTCTCGCGACCGCCACCGATCTGCTCCCGCTTCCAGCGTGCACAGTGCAGGCTGACTCAGTGTACCGGGTGGCCAGCGACTACCAGGACACTGTGGAAGAGCAGATGTCCGTCATTGCTCGGGGCGCTACAGCTCACCAGATAAACCGAGGCACCTGTAGGCAACTGCATCTACTGCCCGCTCGGTGCCTCAAATGCCCCTGCCACTTCCGCCATCGCCTGGTCATCTTCTCCCTGCTAGCCAAGTAAGACCTCTTCAGCTGTGGAAACGCCTGTCTGGCGTTCCTCCTCCCCAGCTTTGCCGTCACCTGCAACACCTGTCTTCAATCATCAATCAATCAATGTTTATTTATATAGGCCTAAATCACAAGTGTCTCAAAAGGCTGCACAAGCCACAACGACATCCTCGGTACAGAGCCCACATAAGGGCAAGGAAAAACTCACCCCAGTGGGACGTCGATGTGAATGACTATGAGAAACCTTGAAGAGGACCGCATATGTGGGTTATCCCCCCCCTTTAGGGGAGACCGAATGCAATGGATGTCGAGTAGGTCTGACATAATATTGTGAGAGTCCAGTCCATAGTGGATCCAACATAATAGTAAGAGTCCAGTCCATAGTGAGGCCAGCAGGAAACCATCCCGAGCGGAGACGGGTCAGCAGCGCAGAGATGTTCCCAACCGATGCACAGGCGAGCGGTCCACCCCGGGTCCCGACTCTGGAGAGCCAGCACTTCATCCATGGCCACCGGACCTGTGTGTCTCCCCTCCACAAGGAAGAGGGGGGTGCAGAGGAGAAAGGAAAAGAAACGGCAGATCATCTAGTCTAAAAAAGGGGGGCTATTTAAAGGCTAGAGTATACAAATGAGTTTTAAGATGGGACTTAAATGCTTCTACTGAGGTAGCATCTCTAACTGTTACCGGGAGGGCATTCCATAGTACTGGAGCCGAATAGAAAACGCTCTATAGCCCACAGACTTTTTTGGGCTCTGGGAATCACTAATAAGCAGGAGTTTTTTGAACGCAGATTTCTTGCCGGGACATATGGTACAATACAATCGGCAAGATAGGATGGAGCTAGACCGTGTAGTATTTTATACGTAAGTAGTAAAACCTTAAAGTCGCATTTTAAGTGCACAGGAAGCCAGTGCAGGTGAGCCAGTATAGGCGTAATATGATCAAACTTTCTTGTTCTTGTCAAAAGTCTAGCAGCCGCATTTTGTACCAACTGTAATCTTTTAATGCCAGACATAGGGAGACCCGACTATAATACGTTACAGTAATCGAGACGAGACGTAACGAACACATGAATAATGATCTCAGCGTCGCTAGTGGATAAAATAGAACGGATTTTAGCGATATTACGGAGATGAAAGAAGGCCGTTTTAGTAACACTCTTAATGTGTGACTCAAACGAGAGAGTCTTGAGTTCGTCATCCTCCTCGGCTGCTGATGACGCGGCATGTCCTCTCTCCGTCTCCTTGGCTGCTCAGACACCCAACCAGATAGCGCCCTTTAGGGGTTCATCATCATCCCCCACGCCCTCGATGGGAGAGCCCACCTGCCACCCACCCGTCCCGCCGCCTGCTCCTCGTCCACCTCACTGGCTCCAGCAACACTTGACCCGACGTCGGCACCTGGCCCTTCTTTGCCGGCTACGGGTTCTCAGAGCCAGGGTCAGACCATGCAACCACACCCAACGCGGCTTCGTGCAGTTTCCTACGGGGTGTTTGGGGGGGGGAGCTGTGTGGTGGACAGTAGGACCCAGGTCTCACACCCAGTAGGCCTGAGCTGGGGGCGCAATATAGAAGCGCCCTTAAGCACGTCCTGTAATGTTGGCCGTTCACCAAGTGTTTCCTCAAACCGCCACATCGGTGA
The DNA here is from genome assembly GCF_033978685.3 of Nerophis lumbriciformis. NCBI lineage: Eukaryota > Metazoa > Chordata > Actinopteri > Syngnathiformes > Syngnathidae > Nerophis > Nerophis lumbriciformis. The sequence goes on along the minus strand of NC_084556.2, from coordinate 15,922,328 downwards.
CATCTGCAACTGCCACAGTGGATTAATAATAGTTTATGAAAAAAAAAAAAATACATATATATATATATATACACCGTATTTTTCGGACTATAAGTCGCAGTTTTTTTTATAGTTTGGCCGGGGGTGCGACTTATACTCAGGAGCGACTTGGGTGTGAAATTATTAACACATTACCGTAAAATATCAAATAATATTATTTAGCTCATTCACGTAAGAGACTAGACGTATAAGAAAAATGGCACCAAAAAGGAAATCATATACTGCAGATTACAAGCTGGACGTAGTGAAATATGCAGCAGAGAACGGCGATCGAGCAGCAGAAAGAAAGGACATACCAGAGGCGACACTGGGGAGGAAGATTTCATCGGATTTAGCGATTAGGAGTGACAGATTGTTTGGTAAACGTATAGCATGTTCTATATGTTATAGTTATTTGAATGACTCTTACCATAATATGTTACGTTAACATACCAGGCACCTTCTCAGTTGGTTATTTATGCGTCATATAACGTACATTTATTCAGCCTGTTGTTCACTATTTATTTATTTTAAATTGCCTTTCAAATGTCTATTCTTGGTGTTGGGTTTTATCAAATAAATTTCCCCCAAAAATGCGACTTATACTCCAGTGCGACTTATATATGCTTTTTTCCTTCTTTATTATGCATTTTCGGCCGGTGCGACTTATACTCCGGAGCGATTTATACTCCGAAAAATGCGGTATACATTTTGACAAATAGTAAGCCGTTGTCACGCATTTTGAAATAATAATAATAATAATAATAATAATAATAACTGGGATTTATATAGCGCTCTTCTAAGTACCCAAAGTCGCTTTACATGTAGAACCCATCAATCATTCACACCTGGTGGTGGTAAGCTACTTTCATAGCCACATCTGCCCTGGGGTAGACTGACGGAAGCGTGGCTGCAATTTTGCGCCAACGGCCCCTCCGACCACCACCTATCATTCATCATTCAATTTACCGGTGTGAGTGGCACCGGGGGCAAAGGGTGAAGTGTCCCGCCCAAAGACACAACGGCAGCGATTTTTGGATGGTAAGAGGCGGGAAGCGAACCTGCAACCCTCAGGTTTCTGGCTCTGCCCACTACGCCATGCCCCCCCTAAATAGTAATGTTATATATAATATATATATATATATATATATATATATATATATATATATATATATATATATATATATATATATATATATATATATATATATCTCAAATAATATATTGAGGCTGCAATATGTATCGGCCATCCTGTGCACCTGGTGAGTATCAATAACAACTACTAAATCCTGACTGCAAATGACATATTCAAAGGGTCAAACCAGTCAAATGTTCAGTCAGGCGCCATTAAAAAAAACACAGGAGATGATTTAATAGGTGAGAGGGCTCAATCTTCCATCCTCTGCTGACTTCATATCATACCTATGTTCCTCATTTCCTCCTTGTGATCCGCTCGCCGTGACCCGATGGCCACCTGGCAGGAAGCAGCAGCCTAGTAGAGGACTGTTGCCCCTCCGTGTAATTGCACATTTTAATAGGGATCACGAGTCCAAAAGTCTTTCACTGCCCGCTTTTCTTTTTTTCTTTTTTTTTTTGGTCAGTAAATCCTTCCTGAGTTCAACCGAAAAGGAGTGGGAAGAAGCGGAGGTTATTCGATCGACGATGAATATTTGCATGAACTAATTTTAAAGAAGCTACAGTGCACCAGTCGAACTATGAAACTGATAAGTTAGTTGAAAACAACGGATGCTTCCAGCCAAATTAGTTATTATTATCAATTCCATTTTCCGCATAAACAGATTGTCAACAGGAAGAATCGAGTGACGGATAACGTGGTAGAAATAGAAACCAGGTTTCCTCCTCAATGTGGATGGATAGTTCTTTTAATACTTTGAACAAGAATAGAATAATATTTGATATTAACCTGCAAATCCATTCTAAGTGTCCCCGCCTTCAAAGCGCTTTTTAATAATAATTCATATTATCGCAGATTGTCTAATGCGTGAAATGAGAAGGATCAGTGTGTTAATTGATTGAGGAGTCGTTCATTTACATGATAATGTGCTGGAGAAAAATACAAGCCCGTGTGACAGATGACGGATGATGATAAGCAAGTCAATTGGCGGGTAATTGCTGGTGAAGGCTTCACAGTCTGTAAGAGATTTGCAAGATTTGCAACACATGGACGCTTTGGCAGTTCAAGTCAGGTGGCGTGAAAAGAAAACGCCAAAGTATTGTCCAATTCATTTGGCACGTAAGACTTGGTGGAACTAACTTTGAAATATACAAACCCTGTTTCCATATGAGTTGGGAAATTGTGTTAGATGTAAATATAAACGGAATACAATGATTAGCAAATCCTTTTCAACCCATATTCAATTGAATGCACTACAAAGACAAGATATTTGATGTTCAAACTCATAAACTTTATTTTTTTTTTGCAAATAATAATTACCTTAGAATTTCATGGCTGCAACACGTGCCAAAGTAGTTGGGAAAGGGCATGTTCACCACTGTGTTACATGTGTTATGATCCGCTGCCCGGATCATATTTTTTGTTTACGTTTTCAAGATACTTGTGTTTTTTACTGTAACGACCGGGGCGCATTGTGATGCGGGGTTCGTTCTCTCAGGAATGCAGACGGGCGTCAGACACAGCGTGTAGGTAAGAAAGTATTTATTTAATAAATAAATTATACTGGAACAAAGAAAAGGGTGCTCATAGCACAAAAGGTAAAACTAAGAAAGACTAGCGTGGGAGCTAGCGAGTAACCGAACCTAGCGTGGAAGCTAACAGGTACAGATCCAGAACAAAAGTCGTCAACTGTTGCATGAAAACAAACTACGAAGCAAGAACGAATGACAGGGAGGACAGGCTTAAATAATAATGTCAGTGATGACAAACAGGTGCGTGTCGGGAACAAACGCGGCAGGTGAAAATAATAAGCAGCCATGGCAACAAACTCAGGTGTACAAAACAGGTACTCAAGGAGTCCAAAACTAACCAAAAACACAAGTATCTTGAAAAATTTAAACAAAAAATATGATCCGGGCAGCGGATCATAACAACATGGCCTTTCCTTTTAACAACACTCAGTAAACATTTGGGAACTGAGGAGACACATTTTTTAAGCTTCTCAGGTGGAATTCTTTCCCATTCTTGCTTGATGTACAGCTTAAATTGTTCAACAGTCCGGGGTCTCTGTTGTGGTATTTTAGGCTTCATAATGCGCCACACATTTTCAATGGGAGACAAGTCTGGACTACAGGCAGACCAGTCTAGTACCCGCACTCTTTTACTATGAAGCCACGTTGATGTAACACGTGGCTTGGCATTGTCTTGCTGAAATAAGCAGGGGCGTCCATGGTAACGTTGCTTGTATGGCAACATATGTTGCTCCAAAACCTGTATGTACCTTTCAGCATTAATGGCGCCTTCACAGATGTGTAAGTTACCCATGTCTTGGGCAGTAATACACCCCCATACCATCACACATGCTGGCTTTTCAACTTTGCGCCTATAACAATCCGGATGGTTCTTTTCCTCTTTGGTCCGGAGGACACGACGTCCACGGTTTCCAAAAACAATTTGAAATGTGGACTCGTCAGACCACAGAACACTTTTCCCCTTTGTATCAGTCCATCTTAGATGAGCTCAGGCCCAGCGAAGCCGACGGCGTTTCTGGGTGTTGTTGATATACGTTTTTCGCCTTGCATAGGAGAGTTTTAACATGCACTTACAGATGTAGCGACCAACTGTAGTTACTGACAGTGGGTTTCTGAAGTGTTCCTGAGCCCATGTGGTGATATCCTTTACACACTGATGTCGCTTGTTGATGCAGTACAGCCTGAGGGATCGAAGGTCACGGGCCTAGCTGCTTACGTGCAGTGATTTCTCCAGACTCTCTGAACCCTTTGGTGATATTACGGACCATAGATGGTGAAATCCCTAAATTCCTTGCAATAGCTGGTTGAGACAGGTTTTTCTTAAACTGTTCAACAATTTGCTCCTGTATTTGGTGACAAAGTGGTGACCCTCACCCCATCCTTGTTTGTGAAAGACTGAGCATTTCATGGAATCTACTTTTATACCCAATCATGGCACCCACCTGTTCCCAATTTTCCTGTTCACCTGTGGGATGTTCCAAATAAGTGTTTGATGAGCATTCCTCAACTTTATCAGTATGTATTGCCACCTTTCCCAACTTCTTTGTCACGTGTTGCTGGCATCAAATTCTAAAGTTAATGATTATTTGCAAAAAAAAAAAAGTTTATCAGTTTGAACATCAAATATGTTGTCTTTGTAGCATATTCAACTGAATATGGGTTGAAAATGATTTGCAAATCATTGTGTTCCGTTTATATTTACATCTAACACAATTCCCCAACTCATATGGAAACGGCGTTTGTAGACGCACATTTTAAACGTAGCTAGCCAAGGATGTCCAAATATTTGCATGATGTGCTTTGCGTTTAACCTTCCACTACTACATATCTGGTTAAGAGACATTGTTCAACAAAAATATTAGCTTTTAAAAAATTATTCACTCTACATTTTGACAAAAATGTTGGATTTTCTTCATTATTGGCATATTGTGAACATATACAGTAATGTGTTCTAAATGTGCGAGCACTTCTCAATGAATATTTTTGAAAGTTAATTTATTTCAATAGTTCAATTCAAGAGGTGAAACTCTCATAATCTATAGCAGAGGTGTCCAAACTACGGCTCGCGGGCCAAGTGCGGCCTGCTGGCGTCTTCAGTGAGAGACGCCACAAGTTACGGTATGGGGTAAAATTACCTTGCAGCCTAATTGCTGCATATTTGTCCACATCCCATGGACAATATTAGTAATTATGGTGAATGATCATTTACTTTGAAGTTTACTGAGCACAGTTTTTATTTATATGACCCAATTCAAATAACCTTTACTATCCACGGTACATACTAACTAACCATAACCAGCACGGAGAGTCAACACACTGTCTACACAGCACATAGCCAAGACAAAACAATTTAAAACAAGTCCAAACACCATAAATAATTCAAAATTACACCCATATAGATCTACTAAAATGCATGATAAGTGATATGCAAAACACTCTCCGCACACTTATTCATATCCGGCACATTTTATCTGCTTCATATTTCTGATTGATTACAAGAGTTTAAGGAGGTTGTCACGGACGTAGTGAAGTTGTCACGACTTGGTCTTGGGTGTTAGCTTTTCCGGGATGCAACGGAAAGTTGGCTCGGGCGAGACGGGAATGAAGGTACATTTTTATTTAAACACTATAAATACAAAACAAGGAAGTAAACAAAAGGCGCGCACAATGGCGGAGAACAAACTATGAAACCAAACACTTGCACAAAGGCAAAAACTATGAACAACAAAAAACACTAACTGTGGCAATAATAAACAAAACTTACTTGGCATGGACAAAAAGGAGCAGCGTGAACGATGGACATGAAAAAAGAGTCAGAAATGTGCACAGCATAAATGTGGGGATGTCAGAACGACAAACTGAAAACAATGAACTTAAATACTATAGACATGATTAACAAAAACAGGTGCGTGACTCAAAACGTGAAACAGGTGCGTGACGTGACAGGTGAAAACTAATGGTTGCTATGGTGACAAAACAAAAGTGCACAAAAAGTCCAAAAACAAAACCGAACATGACTAAAACAAAAACATGATCACACAGACATGACAGAAGTGAAGTGAATTATATTTATATAGCGCTTTTCTCTAGTGACTCAAAGCGCTTTACATAGAACCCAATATCCAAGTTACATTTAAATCAGTGTGGGTGTCACTGGGAGCAGGTGGGTAAAGTGTCTTGCCCAAGGACACAACGGCAGTGACTAGGATGGCGGAAGCGGGGATCAAACCTGGAACCCTCAAGTTGCTGGCACGGCCACTTTACCAACCAAGCTATACCGCCCGTAAACAAGGAAGGAGTCAACCTTTCACATACTCTTTAAGGTTCAATGTTTTATCACTTATACTTTACAATGGCGGATGGCTGGTGGTATACACACCTGGGTCATTTACAACCATGCACGTTTAATACAAAAGTGTCTCCTTGCTTGCCGGTCTTTTATGTGAAGCGTCTGCACTTCTGCACGAGAATAAGACTTCAACTAAAATTGCAATAGGGATAGTGGTCGAGTTGTTGTGCAGACCTCCTCCAAGGCAAAAACAAAAAATCCCAACTTTGTTCGTACAAAATGGTAGACTTTTTACAGATCTAAATGTAAACACATGCTGATAATCGCTATGGACATTGACACACTTTGTCATTGTTCATGCATAATTGGTTGTGTATCTATAAGGTAAAAATAAACTTGCTTGAGGACTGTGCTGATTGTCATGGGAACCGGTTGGGTGGAAAGTTTGCAAAAGACACTTTTCCTTAAACTCTAAAAAAAAAACTGTTAAATAGGTGCTGCTTTCAGTCTGGATCTCTCTCAACATTGTGTCATGTTGTATTTAAGCGTCCACCGCGTTTGTTTGGGAACACACTATTAGATATTTCCAACTAACCTTGGGGTCGCGTGAAAGTGTTTGGGAGAACGAGCAGGAACATTATTCACTAGACACCGACCGCCAACACCCCCTTATCACATCGTCTTCGTCTTCTTCGCACAAACTATCTGGTGTGATGCTTTCGGCCCACATGCCCGGGACTCCCCGCCAGACAGAAGCAATCAACCCAGCCGCCGCAATGAGATCCCTGATGAGCACCATCAATAGTAATCATAAAATTTGCCATGACGGGGATGGATTTTTATGCCATTTTGCCCTCATTACGAGTCACTCTCAAGGCCTGGCTAAAACCCTATCGCTTACAAGAAGCAATACGTATTGTGATTACGAGTAAATATTACATTCCTAAAATGTGTTTGTGGAATCAGTCCCTTTCATTGACACTCACCAGGTGTTGTATTGAGATATTGGGCAGCATCACAACGATTTGAAATACTTAAAGTGCCATTCTATTGGAATCTGGTCTTAAAAAAAACACTTCAAACTCTTAGAAAGAAGGTTCTCCAGATGTTTAGCACAACAAGTAAACACAAATAGCACTGCAGGGAATGTAGTGATATTCTGTGTATACCGTATGGACCCAAATATAAGATGACTCAGAATACATCATTTTGTTTGACGTCAATGGGTCTTGTTGGGCCTCAGACTGTATTTCCATCCGTTGTTGAGCTTCCCCCCCCCTTTTGGTTGCAAAGTACAGTATTGACCCAAATATAAGACAATCCTTTTTTTCAATACCTGTTTTGGAACACTATTTTTAAAGGGGAACATTATCACAATTCCAGAAGGGTTAAAACCATTAAAAATCAGTTCCCAGTGGCTTATTTTATATTTCGAAGTTTTTTTCAAAATTTTACCCATCACGCAATATCCCTAAAAAAAGCTTCAAAGTGCCTGATTTTAACCATCGTTATATACACCCGTCCATTTTCCTGTGACGTCACATAGTGAAGCCAACACAAACAAACATGGCGGATAGAACAGCAAGGGAAAGCGACATTAGCTCGGATTCAGACTCGGATTTCAGCGGCTTAAGCAATTCAGCAGATTACGCATGTATTGAAACGGATGGTTGTAGTGTGGAGGCAGGTAGCGAAAACGAAATTGAAGAAGAAACTGAAGCTATTGAGCCATATCGGTTTGAACCGTATGCAAGCGAAACCGACGAAAACGACACGACAGCCAGCGACACGGGACAAAGCGAGGACGAATTCGGCGATCGCCTTCTAACCAACGATTGGTATGTGTTTGTTTGGCATTAAAGGAAACTAACAACTATGAACTAGGTTTACAGCATATGAAATACATTTGACAACAACATGCACTTTGAGAGTGCAGACAGACCAGTTTTCATCAATTAATATATTCTGTAGACATACCCTCATCCGCTCTCTTTTCCTGGGGGTCTGGCGGCAGATTTCTTTGACTTTATCGTTGGAATTTGCATCTGCTTTGAGTGTCGCAGGATATCCACACATTCTTGCCATCTCTGTCGTAGCATAGCTTTCGTCGGTAAAGTGTGCGGAACAAACGTCCAATTTCTTGCCACTTTCGCATCTTTGGGCCACTGGTGCAACTTGAATCTGTCCCTGTTCGTGTTGTTACACCCTCCGACAACACACTGACGAGGCATGATGTCTCCAAGGTACGGAAAACAGTCGAAAAAACGGAAAATAACAGAGCTGATTTGACTCGGTGTTTGTAATGTGTTTGAGAAAATGGCGGCTTGCTTCCCGATGTAACGTCACGTTGTGATGTCATCGCTCCGAGAGCGAATAATAGAAAGGCGTTTAATTCGCCAAAATTCACCCATTTAGAGTTCGGAAATCGGTTAAAAAAATATATGGTCTTTTTTCTGCAACATCAAGGTATATATTGACGCTTACATAGGTCTGGTGATAATGTTCCCCTTTAAGGCAAATATAAAGACACAATGAATGACAAAATGACGCATTTATTAGCTGCTTGTTGCAATGGGTACCGAATTTGGTACTTTTTTACATTTTACTTGGTTTCCATACTGAGCGACATCCGTTGGCACTACTGGGTATCGATTCACCTAACATCCAATGGTGCCATATTTGGATGCTGTTACTGCACGTGACGTCACGTCAAGCTAGGTAATGTTACAATTGTCCATGCCAACAAAGCAAGTATGCCTGATCAAAAACAATTGAATATGCAGTAAGGTTCCATTTTTTCAAAATGTTTATATCATGATGCTAATTTACATTGGATTTGCCATGGAAATTTCAACGCCTCCAAATGTTGTAATGAAAACTACACTATGTACATTATGAACATATTTTAGGGTGCTACAAAAAACCTAATTCAGCCTAATGGCAAAGTCGACTACCGTATTTTTCGGAGTATAAGTCGCACCGGAGTATAAGTCGCACCTGCCGAAAATGCATAATAAAGAAGGAAAAAAACATATATAAGTCGCACTGGAGTATAAGTCGCATTTTTGGGGGAAATTTATTTGATAAAACCCAACACCAAGAATAGACATAAAATAAATAAAGAATAGTGAACAACAGGCTGAATAAGTGTACGTTATATGAGGCATAAATAACCAACTGAGAAGGTGCCTGGTATGTTAACGTAACATATTATGGTAAGAGTCATTCAAATAACTATAACATATAGAACATGCTATACGTTTACCAAACAATCTGTCACTCCTAATCGCTAAATCCCATGAAATCTTATACGTCTAGTCTCTTTCGTGAATGAGCTAAATAATTTTATTTGATATTTTACGGTAATGTGTTAATAATTTCACACATAAGTCGCTCCTGAGTATAAGTCGCACCCCCGGCCAAACTATGAAAAAAACTGCGACTTATAGTCCGACAAATACGGTATATCGTACTAGCAAATGAGACTCAGAAATGTAATAAGAAAACAAGATATTAAAACTGGACAGCACAGTTGTCAGCTCACTGTTAAATGGTAAATAAAAAAAGAGATGTTTTTATTAAAACAATAAAGATTTCTTAACAAATGAAGACACACAGACATACCGTTGGGTAGCGGTCTCGAGTCCCAGGCACAGGTAATTGCTACCGTATCAATTCACCCATCCCTAGCTGCTTGACAGTTGTTTGATAATTATTATTCATTAATCACCGTATCTTAAAATAAGCATCATTACTCCTCTTTTCTAGCTTGCTAACAACCTTGGAGACACTATTTTTTTTTTTCCAGCGGCTGTCTGTGGCGCGTCTGAATCTCCTCACAGTTCACTGGCGTGTGTGTGAGTGACAAAAAGAAAAGCTTCAGACTCACTTGGGAAAAAGTCGTTTAGTGCCACCTGCTGGTTTGCATTTGTAAATGCCTCCACTCGGGAAGATAACGAACCTGTGTTTCAGACTTTTTGTTGGGGAAATTATTCATATGCGTGTTACATTCTAGTCAATAAGGTATATGGCATAAGCAAACATTACCTTAGATCATGGGTATCCAAACCACTGTCAGCATCTTCAAATCGGGACTTACATGCTTCTACTGAGGTAGCAACTCCAACTGTTACCGGGAGGGCATTCCAGAGTACTGGAGCCCGAATAGAATCTATAGCCCGCAGATTTTTTGGGACTCTGGGAATCACTAAGAAGCCGGAGTTCTTTGAACGCAGATTTCTTTGAACGCAGATTTCTTGCCGGGACATTTGGTACAATACAATCAGCAAGATAGGATGGAGCTAGACCGTGTAGTATTTTATACGTAAGTAGTTACATCTTAAAGTCACATCTTAAGTGCACAGGAAGCCAGTGTAGGTGAGCCAGTATAGGCGTAATATGATCAAACTTTCTTGTTCTTGTCAAAAGTCTAGCAGCCGCATTTTGTACCAACTGTAATCTTTTAATGCTAGACATAGGGAGACCCGAAAATAATACGTTGCAGTAATCGAGACGAGATGTAACGAACGCATGATCTCAGCACCGCTAGTGGACAAAATGTAACAGATTTTAGCGATATAACGGGGGTAAAAGAAGGCCGTTTTAGTAACACTCTTAATGTGTGACTCAAACGAGAGAGTTGGGTTGAAGATAATACCCAGATTATTTACCGAGTCACCTTGTGCAATTGTTTGGTGTTTAGCAGGACCTATGATCATTATTTCCGACAATTTAGCGTTGAGATGCAAAAAGGTAGCGGATATCAATTGTTTAATTTCATTAAGACACACCTTTAGCTGACTATAAACTGGTGTGATGGTCAGCTTTAGGGGCATGTAGCATTGGCATGTATTTTTATGACCCAACAACCTTTCTGAGTCATGGTGCGGAAAACAAATTCAACCAGCAAAAAAAGTCATCACGCATGGTCGGTCACACATACACAACCTGCTCTCTGAACTGTGTGGATATAAAAACGCCCCATCACCATAAAAAAAAGAAAAATCGAAAATACAAACATTTAAATCCTTTACAAGGCGTGCTGGGAAAAATGCAAAACGCTCTCTCCACACTTATCCATGTTTAACGTTTACCTGCTTGACATTTCTGTTGACTACAAAGCTTTAAAGAGGGAGTCACAGAAGTAAACAAGGTATAAGTTGAACTTTCACATATTCTTAATTTTCAATTAAAAATAATTATTAATTATGTCTCCATTATATGATTTACACACATACACACACAGTCAAAACATTTGGACACCCCTGCCTTAGATGATCAGTCGGTGCCCCTTACTAGTACAGTGCATTTAGAGTCCTTAGTAAATCAGCATAATTAGGTTAATTAGTACGTGTTGACATATTTACTGTACATCTGCAAAGTGTGACGGAAAGAGGTGTGGCTTTGATTAGTTGGTTAGTAGCAAAACGTGTCCAAGAACAATAGTTTCCGGGCTATAGAGGGCACCTAAATAAAAGCTGCACCCACCTGATACCTGGACACATTTTATTTTGCACATATATTAGCCACATAAGTCTATAATCTGCAGGGATACACATTGCAACATGGAATATTTACACAGGCGATTGCGTTCATTCACAAATTTAACAAAACAGTCGTCTTTCGGGGTCTCTCAGTGGTGGTGGATTTCCGCTCTGTGCGGTTTCATTTCGATCGTCTTCTTCTTTGGGGCTGCATCGTGTTTATATCTTTGTTTTTTCTCCATGATGAGGGTGAGTCCATAAGGCTGACCGAATAATTGTGTGAGTGTGTTTGATTTATTCTGAACAATTTAATTGGTCTAAATTGACGAGGTTAAATTGTCTGGCGCCATGTAAAGCTTGTGAACTCGTAAGAATATCATGCGCATGGTTCAAAGCATGCAAAAAAAAAAGTAGCGGTTTATAGAAAATTACAGTAATACTCCATTTGACTTGACTTTGTCTATCTTCCCAGTTTTCTCTTATATCCTACACCAGGGGTCACCAACCTTTTTGAAACCAAGAGCTACTTCTTGGGTACTGATTAATGCGAAGGGCTACCAGTTTCCATCCATCCATTTTCTACCGCTTATTCCCTTTAGGGTCGCGGGGGGCGCTGGAGCCTATCTCAGCTACAATCGGGCGGAAGGCGGGGTACACCCTGGACAAGTCGCCACCTCATCGCAGGGGCTACCAGTTTGATACACACTTAAATAAATTGCCAGAAATAGCCAATTTGCTCAATTTACCTTTAACTATGTTATTATTAATAATTAATGATATTTATCTTTGTGGAAACACTGATCATCTTAATGATTTCTCACAATAAATATATATAGAAACAGATAAATATCAATATGCAACACTTTATTTTTATATTTTCTCTAAGTGCACATTTTTCAAATTGAACATTTTCAAATGATCACTTCTAAGACAGTCTTGTGAAATCACAATATCCCATTTTAACTAGCTAGCCACTAACATTTTTTAACAAATCATGAATTACTTTGCACCATGTTTGTACAAATAATAACTCGTGTAAAATACAAAAGTCAACTCTCAAATTTTTAAATAAATCATGTCACACTTTGAACTGGACACCAAATCTGTTATCTGTTTCTTTGTCAGTTAGTGAAGACCAAGTCTTTAAAATATTTTTTTGGATTTTCAAATTCTATTTGAGTTTTGTCTCTCAGAATTAAAAATGTCGAGCAAAGCGAGACCAGCTTGCTAGTAAATAAATACAATTTAAAAAATAGAGGCAGCTCACTAGTAAGTGCTGCTATTTGAGCTATTTTTAGAACAGACCAGCGGGCTACTCATCTGGTCCTTATGGGCTACCTGGTGCCCGCGGGCAACGCGTTGGTGACCCCTGTCCTACACTATTTTCCATAAACTGCAACATTTGTCTGCTATCTATTGAAGTGACACAGCAACAGGAATGTGACGCTCGACAGTGCAATGCTTCTGTTATCACCTTACATGAATGAAATATGAAGAGTTCTGTCCGTCTTATGGATAGACAAACAATTGAAAACACTCACGGAGGTTTATAGACTGTAATTAGATGCGGAGAGCACCCAACTCACAAACAAATAAAATATTTATGTCGTGTCTGCTTTCGCATTCTTCTCTTCAAAGTACGCACGATGTGCTATACTATGCAGCGTGTCTTGGAGTATCCATTACCAGCTCCTTCTCATGCCTGGAAGAGGTTAGCTGTGTATGTATACAGGTGCTTCTATGCCAAAGGTGTTGACTTGAAAGCGAGGGAGAGAACAGAGTGTTGAGTTAGTTGATGGTGCCAGACCGTCTTCGTGTTGTTTCCAAGGGAACCGCGTTGTTGTTGCTGCAGCTGCTGAATTGAAAGGCATTACTCACTGTTATGGGCTGAGATTGGCTGGGATATAACAGGATAACATCTAATCTCTTCAATTAGAGCCACCGGGGGGCTTCCTACTGTGTGTATCTGTCGAGCTTTCATCATATGTGTGTACGTACACTATAGGGTACCACTTTGTGCTTCTAATTTACTTGCATTTTTATTAACAGCCGCTTTTCTTTTTTATACTTTCCTTCAGTACTGCTTAGGCTACACCCACCATGTTTGTTTACTCACTACTAAAAGACAAGTTGTCTAGTATGTTCACTATTTTATTTAAGGACTTAACTGCAATAAGAAACATATGATTAATGTACCCTAAGATATTTTCTTAAAATAAAGCCAATAATGCAATTTTTCGTGGTCACCTTTATTTAGAAAAGTACCGAAAAATATCAAAAATAATGTTGGTATCGGGACAACACTATTAGCGACAAATACTTGTATTTAAGCATGGGCCGAAAACAAATTTTGCTGGACGATATATTGTCCCACAAATTATTGCCGATAAACAATATTATTGTTAGCATTTTTGTGAAACGAAACCAAGCACTAATGTAATTGTAAAAGTAATAATGATGATAATGCGAGTAAACCTTTCAATTGTAATACACTTTTTTCTCATTACTGTTTTTTTCACCCTTGTAATTGGATGTGCCAGAATGTTTAATTATATCAAATAAGTACAAAAGAAAATAAACTGGACTCTAAATCTGTGTTAGCAAAATTTGCACCTAAAGTACTATTTTTTTCCCCCAGGTGTCTTTTTTTGTTGCCATCACTTTCCAACAAATTAGGCATCCTTGCTCTGTGTTGACGTTGAAATATTCACACACCGGACATTTTGCGATCATCTTATTTCTTCCTAATTGTTGTTGCAAAAGTACTTTGCGGTGCTATTTACTAGCGTGTTGGGACGAGTCGCTCTCCGTGCGTCCTGTGTGTGTGTGTCTGTGTGTGTGTGCGTGTGCGTGTGTATGTGTGTGTGCGTTGTGTGAACTACAGTAGCGGTCCTGCCTCCGCCCTAGGGCTGGGCGATATTGCCTTTTTTTAATATCGCAATATTTTAAGGCCATATTGCGATACACGATATATATCTCGATATTTTCCCTTAGCCTTGAATGAACACTTGATGCATATAATCACAGCAATATGATGATTCTATGTGTCTACATTAAAACATTCTTCTTCATACTGCATTAATATATGCTACTTTTAAACTTTCATGCAGAAAAGGAAATCACAACTAAAAAAATCACTATTTTTTTCATACGGTGTTGATCTGGAAATGTTTGCCTCTGCATTTTGATGGTGTGGACGTGTGGCACCGAACGGAGATATTGACGTGCGGAGTAAGCCCTCTTCCTTGTCTAGCGGGTGACTTTTCAAATTATGCTACATCATTCATTCACACCAGGTGTGAATGAATGATGGGTTCTACATGTAAAGCGACTTTGGGTACTTAGAAAAGCGCTATATAAATCCCAGGTATTATTATTATTATTATTAGCAGTGTAGCCTAGTGTCCTGGGTTCACCTATACAGTGTACTTATCTAATGAAATAATAAACGGGAGACATTAGAGCAGGTTCGGTAGCCACCGCTTCTTTAATGTCAACATCACACACCTCCTTCCACAACCACACATACCCTACGCCACAGCCCTACGGCAACAACTCTGGAGGGACAAAACTCATCCTCTTTACCTAACACACTCCGGTAACTTGGGACACCCTGAACTGTTTGTTACAGCAGTAATGCTACTTTTTATAGCAACGCTTTTGCCCCACACTTGACAAATTACGGTTGTCTGTTCGACATATTCCCACTTGAAGCCAAACCACCGCCAGACGATGGACCCCCTGCTGTTTTTTGGGGGTATTAATTACTCCTTCATTTGTTACCAGATTCGCACCTTCTTTCTCTTGAATTCGCGCTCGCACCACTCCGCTAGCATCACAGCTAACGTTAGCCATGCTGCTACCTCTCTGCTCGGGGAGGGCATATACGTATGTGACGTATGTCGTGACAGTATGTGACGTGTGTAAGAAGGTGCGCTTGTCTGTCTGTGAAAAGGAGAGACTGGGAAGAGGAAGAGAGCCTGTAGTGTAATGCCCGCAGCTAAAAGCAACTGCGTGAAAACGTATACTCGATATCACGATATAGTCATTTTCTATATCGCACAGAGACAAACCCGCGATATATCGCGTATATCGATATATCGCCCAGCCCTACTCCGCCCACTGAGACAAAGATTGTGGACGACTGACAAGAGGGTTCACTCTGTCCATTTATTTCCGCTATTGAATCAACACGCTCAGGTGCTGAGAGCGAAGCACGGAGCGAGCTCGCTTGCACCGTGATTGGAAGCGAGAGATGGAAAAAAACAAACACAATTACTGCATTTGTTAATTTTAATTTATCTTTGCCTAATTTTAATATTGTTTTTTGTCGACAGATTGTTTGATTCCTAGACTGCATCAAATAAAACATACAAGACCATTAGGTACCATTTTTGACAAATAGATTTATGATATATTTAGGCTCATTCATTAGTTGTCTTGGACAAAATTGCTGCAAAGGACTTCCATTACAGCTTTGATGATGGAAAATGTTCTCTCCTGCTGTCCTGCATTCATTTATTGTGCTTCTTTTCCCCACATTCTATAATGGCCATCTAAGGTGCATACTCAATACTCTTTATGTTAGCATACATAATGCATGACTATCTATGCTCAGCACTCCCTCAAAGTGCTGCACTTCAACCGATTTTCAGTCTCATTCTTCATCCTTTTTCTGCTCATTCCGTTTGTCCTCGGGGCAAAGAAATCATCTCTCATGAGGCCTCATTCTCCCTTTGTCACTCGGACGCTCCGGTGCCTTTACTACGAGTAAAAAATGGTGCGCTAAAGCAGCAATTGAGAAGGCGGTATATCAACTAAAGACCTGCAGCCTCGGAGTAGTCTGGTCTCTTGCAATGATTCTTTTTTGTGTTTATTTGGCCTGGGGATCGTGCAATGATCTGTTTAATGCTCTAAAACTGTACCCTGACATTGCACTGCTCATTTAGTCTCCAAAGGCCCTGCCAGTGAGCTTATATGCTGCCGGAATGCCAAGCAGGCTTTTTTGTCGAGTTGGAATGTCATGACGACACCTCCTTTTTCAACCAGTGTGGACATACCTTGGCTGCTTTGCATCATTAACACTTTGTAGCAACGTGTGGACATTAGGACTGCAGCTTTTTACATAGTCAAGTACTCTTTGCTTACATTTGGAGTCCCTATGCCTTTATTGTATTGGCAGTCGCCATCTTGGTCTACTGTAGCAGCATGTCATTGCTGGCTTGTGCGGAACTGAAAGAGTCAAAGGAACGCAGAGAAAGACTTATTGAGAGGAGGATGTTTCCAAAAATAATGTTTAGTTATTGCTGTAGGAGCAGATCCTTTTACATGTTCAAAGACACCATCTTCATCCTTTTGAGTGGTTTGGACAAGACTTGTCGCCACTTTTCCATAGAGCGTTTCAGGATGTGTAATTTTACTTCAACAATGGAGGACACTGTTTAAAGGCCTACTGAAATGTGATTTTCTTATTTAAACGGGGATAGCACGTCCATTCTATGTGTCATACTTGATCATTTCGCAATATTGCCATAAAGGATTTAGTAGAGAACATCGACGATAAAGTTTGCAACTTTTGGTCGCTGATAAAAAAGCCTTGCCTGTACCGGAAGTAGCAGACGAGTAGCGTGACGTCACAGGTTGTGGAGCTCCTCACATCTACACATTGTTTACAATCATGGCCACCAGCAGCGAGAGCGATTCGGACCGAGAAAGCGACGATTTCCCCATTAATTTGAGCGAGGATGAAAGATTCGTGGATGAGGAAAGTGAGAGTGAAGGACTAGAGGGCAGTGGGAGCGATTCAGATAGGGAAGATGCTGTGAGAGGCGGGTGGGACCTGATATTCAGCTGGGAATGACTAAAAAAGTAAATAAACACAAGACATATATATACTCTATTAGCCACAACACAACCAGGCTTATATTTAATATGCCACAAATTAATCCAGCATAACAAACACCTCCCCCCTCCCGTCCATATAACCCGCCAATACAACTCAAACACCTGCACAACACACTCAATCCCACAGCCCAAAGTACCGTTCACCTCCCCAAAGTTCATACAGCACATATATTTCCCCAAAGTCCCCAAAGTTACGTACGTGACATGCACATAGCGGCACGCACGTACGGGGAAGCGATCAAATGTTTAGAAGCTGCGTACTCACGGTACCGCGTCTGCGTATCCAATTCAAAGTCCTCCTGGTAAGAGTCTCTGTTGTCCCAGTTCTCCACAGGCCAATGGTAAAGATTGACTGTCATCTTTCGGGAATGTAAACAATGAAACACCGGCTGTGTTGTCCGGCACAACAGTCAGGGGGTGCATTCTACGGCGGGGATGCGTTCTCCGGCACAACATCTGCCGCAATACACCGCTTCCCACCTACAGCTTTCTTCTTTGCTGTCTCCATTGTTCATTGAACAAATTGCAAAAGATTCACCAACACAGATGTCCAGAATACTGTGGAATTTTGCGATGAAACAGACGACTTAATAGCTGGCCACCATGCTGTCCCAAAATGTCCTCTACAATCCGTGACGTCACGCGCTGGCATCATCATACCGAGACGTTTTCAGCAGGATATTTCGAGCAAAATTTAAAATTGCATTTAGTAAGCTAACCCGGCCGTATTGGCATGTGTTGCAATGTTAAGATTTCATCATTGATATATAAACTATCAGACTGCGTTGGCGGTAGTAGTGGGTTTCAGTAGGCCTTTAAAAGTTAAAGAATACTACATGTGTGAATGTTTTTTCAGCATTCACACAATTGGTGCAAATGTGGTGTTGTCCTTCCGCAATGTAGCCATAAGACTACTTATTAACCAGTCTACGTATTCTTCCACCGCGTCCGCTAAACTAGTTCTCTTTTTTTCGTTTTTGCAGTATTATTAATTAATGGGAGTGCGTTCGTAAACAAGGAATGCCGAAAAATTAACACCACCTCTAAAGTGACACTTAAGTTTGTCCAGTTCGATACAGGTGTATCTCAAAAGCTCATCACATAATTCATTTTGCGTTTTTTTTTTTTTTGCCAAATACTACTTGCTGTTTGCAACAATTACAGAAGGTGCTAACTTTCCAATATTATATACCGCTTCTAGGACGTAATGATGTAACTACGTACGTACGTAACAAACGCATTAGCTTTGGGTGTTGTTAGTTAACATACTTTCCAACCCTCCCGGATTTTCTGGGAGACTCCCGAAATTCAGCGCCTCTCCCGAAAACCTCCCAGGACAAATTTTCTCCCGAAAATCTCGCGAAATTCAGGCGGACCTGAGTGACGTGTCGACAGCCTGTTTTCACGTCCGCTTTCCCACAATATAAACAGCATGCCTGCCCAATGACGTCATAACTGTAGAATGATCGAGGGCGAGTTATTGGTTTCTTATGTGGGTTTATTGTTAGGCAGTTTCATTAACGTCCTCCTATACAAGTATAATCCATTCACCATTTACCATTTGTTTTCTTACACTTGTGTGTCTCCTTAGCAAGTACTGTAGTGTGTTATTTTGAAAATGTACATGCAGTTGCAATTATGAGACGTTACATGGCAATAGTGTATAGACTACAGTGTGTTAGCCAGGAAGTAGTTTTTGCCAGTAAGTTTAATGTGCCATTGTTTTCTTTTATTGAGTGCTTCAAAGCTGGTAGTGTTGCACTTATTATTCACCAGCTCTTAGACTGTAACGTGCATCTTAGGTAACGTTTTTATTACCAAATTATAATGTTACATTGCCAATGCTAATCGGGACCTTGTCTATGGCAAATCCAACGTTTTTTTGTTTTTTTTATATTCCGTTCAGAGTGATACGCGCAAAATAACTTTTTTTCCCAAGCGAGTGAGAGCGTTTCTTCCTGTCGCTCACAGTGACCTGGAAAATACCAGCGGCGACACAGAGACCTGCTGGAGAAATGTGTCTCAACGGTCGGGCAAATTAGTAAACAGCAGAGGAGGAATTATGATGCTAATTTCAAGATAATCCTGATGATTACTTCACTTAATAGGGTCTTGGAAAAGAGGGGTCATCTTATTTATATTCCGGGTCATCTTATGTCCTTCCAAACTTTATAAACACACTGAAAAGTAGGTGTTTATCCCAAATTAGAAAGTGGTAAATACAAGGATCGACACAGGCAGACATTGGAGACATGGGGCCGATCATCTGCCAGGAATGGTTAAAAATGCACTTATTAAAAACAGCACATTGGTATAATTGGAGATAATTAACATACTGAAATCCCTTCCCCAAAGAGAGAGAACAAATTTGACTGGCGATCCAAAATGACAAAGCTGTCGGCATTACCCAACTGGAGTGGTCTCTCTGGTGGGACAGTTGATTATTAATGAATTGAGCAGGCGTGATCGTGCCTGTGTTAGGAAGCAAATAACAGCATTATTTCATATTCTGTGGAGGCCTAAAGTAAGAATATAGGAATGCAATACAACACTACCGACAGGTGTTGAGAGCACTGAAACAGAGCCTCCCATCCCATTAGGAATCTTAATATGACAATTCATGATACATGTTTCCTACAGTTGTTGGAATCCTGTCAGTTGTGAGCCAATTAAGTAAATTCGTTCTGAGGTAACAAAGCAAGTATAACAGAATGAATTGTTCATGCATGTCCAGACCATCTTTGGAGCTGTGGCAAAGAGACGAGACTGTTCCACCGTCCATCCGGAGCCGTAGAAAAATGGTTACAAATCGTTCTTCAATTTGAGGAAACATCCCGGTTTTCTCTAAGGCTTTGCGACCTTTAAGTGTTGGCGAATCTCAGTCTGTCTGTCTGGCAGCTGGGCCTTAATCCACTGACTCGCCTTAGTCAACAGCGAGAGACCCGTGCTAATCTTGTTCCAACCAATGTTACGTTTCAAGCCCGCTTCAGTCATGCAAACATTTGCTTTATTTTGCTCTTTGCAAATTGGTTTTCATCCCACCTCTAAATTTGCTCTCATTTCAGAGCCTAATACTTGTTTTTTTTTTCTGAGTCATCAGCTGCTTGCATTAACAGGACAATTTAATGGAGCAAAAAGAATATTGTTGAACATGTATAGACAGTTGCCTGCAGCACGAGGACATACACATTATACAACCATTTCTAAGATTCTGCAAGATTTAGTGGAGATATCAGAGAAATTAGGTTATATTTGCGTCAAGGATTGCGATTAATGTGAGTTCAATCACGGTGATCCATCTGATTAGCATATTTCTTCGATCAAACATGGCGGAACTGTCTGTTAGAAGTTACCGCAGTAGTAAACAGTAGAGAAGCAACGATGCTTGCTATAATCTTGCACGGATCAATCCGCCTTTATTGACCGTGGTCCTGTGTGTGTCTGCGAATCTGTGTGTATTTGTGTACGTTTGTGTTTGTTTTTGTGAAAGTGTTTGTGTCCGGGTATGTGCGTGACCTCCCGTTCCACTGTGCAAAAATCAGGCTTGTCGCGACGTAATTAATGTTCAATCAGCGCCTCTTCGCCTTACACAGCTGGAAGTGCAGCCCAAAGTAACAAAATAAAAAATTATGGCTAACACTAGCATATAAGTTAAAACAACATTTAGAAGGAGCAGCGACTTTAGTGACACACTTTACTGTCCTGAATGGGGACTTGCAGGCACTCACAGGAGTCTTTATTAGTCCCGACTGGGAGAATAAGCACACCCACTAATTTAATAAGAAAACACACATATATATATATATATATATATATATATATATATATATATATATATATATACACACACACACGTTAAATGGTAAATGGGTTATACTTGTATAGCGCTTTTCTACCTTCAAGGTACTCAAAGCGCTTTGAAACTATTTCCACATTCACCCATTCACACACACATTCACACACTGATGGCGGGAGCTGCCATGCAAGGCCCTAGCTACGACCCATCAGGAGCAAGGGTGAAGTGTCTTGTTCAAGGACACAGCGGACGTGACGAGGTTGGTAGTAGGTGGGGATCGAACCAGAAACCCTCAGGTTGCTGGCACGGCCACTCTGCCAACTGCACCACGCCCTCCTTGACGAGCAGGGAAACCTGCGAAACAGGCTTGTAGGGATGATATAGCCTCTGTGTTTGTACGCTCTACCCCGGTATTGAGCACTGTATAACGGATAAACCACAGAAACCTTGACTATATATATGTATATATATATATATATATATATATATATATATATATATATATATATATATATATATATATATATATATATACATACATATATATGTACATACATAAACAATTTTAAAACATTTAATTTCATTCAAAGTCTTGTAGTCTTAAGGATATAGTATGCATTATTTTTCCTTCCAGAACAGTTATACAATTGTCTGTAAAGACTCAAAGAAAAGTCCTATGAATTTTTGTATACATTTTTTTATTTTTTATAAAATATCTTAAAAGAACAGCGGATTGATTTTTTTCAATGGTATAGAGCAGTGGTTCTCAACCTTTTTTCAGTGATGTACCCCCTGTGAATTTTTTTTTAATTCAAGTACCCCCTAATCAGAGCAAAGCATTTTTGGTTGAAAAAAGGAGATAAAGAAGTAAAATACAGCACTATGTCATCAGTTTCTGATTTAGTAAATTGTATATCAGTGCAAAATATTGCTCATTTGTAGTGGTCTTTCTTGAACTATTTGGAAAAAAATATATAAAAATAACTAAAAACTTGTTGAAAAATAAATAAGTGATTCAATTATGAATAAAGATTTCTACACATAGAAGTAATCATCAACTTAAAGTGCCATCTTTGGGGATTGTAACAGAGATCCATCTGGATTAATCAACTTCATTCTAAACATTTCTTTACAAAAAAATAAATCTTTAACATCAATATTTATGGCACATGTCCACAAAAAATCTAGCTGTCAACACTGAATATTGCATTGTTGCATTGTAATGAATGGAATAGCCTACTTGATTTGATGTTCAGTTTATGAACTTACATTCATATTTCGTTGAAGTATTATTCAATAAATATATTTATAAAGGATTTTTGAATTGTTGCTATTTTTAGAATATTTAAAAAAAATCTCACGTACCCCTAGGCATACCTTCAAGTACCCCCAGGGGTACGCGTACCCCCATTTGAGAACCACTGGTTTAGAGAATATAGAACAATGTTTTACAAAATGTTAGAGAACAGCTAAATAACTTTCTATAAAGTTTCACAGAAGTGTCATAGGATTTTTTAACCAAATATTAAAGATGAGTAATTTTTTGTACAGACTTATAAATAACTATAATAGGATTTTTTGACAAATTATTGGCGAACATAGCAGAAATTCCAACATTTTTTTTTTCAAAGGATTAGTATTTTTTGTTAGTTTTACAAAATATTAGAAAACAGTTGTAGGATTTTGTACAAAAACTTAAAAGACGATCATAGGACTTTACAGGCACAAGTGGGATCTAAGCCGAGGATGTGGTTGTGGCTTGTGCAGCCCTTTGAGACACTCGTGATTAAGGGCTATGCAAATAAACTTTGATTGATTGATTGACTTCTCACAAAAATAGGATCCATAGGGTTTGTCCAAAATGAGCATTAGTTGAGTTCACCAGTAATGGTTTTAGTATTGGGAACAAGTGGAATATGTTCTTACTTTATGTACTGTAGTATACAGCTGAATTGTGTTTGTGAAAACTGCAGTAGTGCAGTGATACAGTTCTAACAAGGACTGTTAGCTTGAAGGCTCTGTTGCATTGGTAATGTGAGGATGGGAGTTTCAGACAATGGCTTGGATCAAAATGGATGAAACTACTCAGGCTGCCCAGAGGCATAAATATACAAACATGTACTCATAGCTTGCTATTTCTTAAACATAGCAGAGCATTCCTTTATACGCTCAATAAAATCACTCAACTGGAGGATACAGTAGTTCTGCAACTCCTCGGTGTCTGCACTGGCAAATGGAGAGAATGTCTGCCCAAGGCTGAGCCAAATCTACAAAAAAAAACTCAATCTATACTTGTCTTAACGAGCCGACACAGAGATAGATTTGCATTACACATTTTTCTTGGCAGGTAGCCCAGTCAATTTTGCTGTATAAATGCTATATATTGGCATCATTTAAACGCATTTGGGGAATTGTGATACAAACAAAACAGACAAAACAACACAGATATAATTTACATAAATATATAACTTTAAACTGTTTCTGTTTTCTACTCATTGTAGTACATTGCACATGATAATGTTGAAGAAACAACTATTTTATTTTGAACTACTAGACATCTCAACTTATTTCAGGATTTTGTATAGAATCCTACAAGTTGGACATCTATTTAAAAATCCATTAATGCAGGGTTTTGTACCCTGTTCACATTCTATACAGAACCTTAGAAATGAGACGGAGTCTCTGTTGGACTGTGTTCACCCCAAGTTCACCAAGGAATATAAAGACAGTATAACATACATCCATAAACGTGGATGTATACGCAAAAGTGCAATATATTTATCTGTACAGTAGTCTATTGGTTGAAAAACACTAATCTAATGGATGCATAGGTGCGCCTTATAATCCGGTGCGCCTTATATATGAACAAAGTTTTAAAATACGCCATTCATTGAAGGTGCGCCTTATAATCCGGTGCGCTTTATAGTGCGGAAAATACGGTATTAAAAATGTCATTATTGGGTATTGTCTGTAGAATGTTAAGAACAAAAATGAATTAATTTCATTTTTGAATAAAGCTCTAACATAACAAAGGGTGTAAAAGTGAAGCGCTGTGTATGCACTGTATTATCAGAATTGTACCAAGCTACACACATCCCTTTGAACTCATATTAGTGCATATTGTTTCTTTTCAATCATTATATTGCCAGAGATTGTTTTTGTGCAGAGCAGCTCTGAGGTGCAGAAAGATAAGGACTTGAGTGGGTGTATTTAATGTACAGTATTTCCATCTGCTTTCAGTTCCAAGGTGTTTCATTGTGAGAAGAAGCAGTCTGCAATGATGAAGTGGTAGCTTCCTCTCCCCACCATACTGTACACCGCCCTTCCACTGAGTTTGGTCGTTCAGCAAACTGTTATGTGTACAATATTTTGTGTTAATGTATGCCCTCAAGGCTTCCTGTTTATTGTGTTTCTGGCATTCACTTCACTGGCTATTATTTGCTCGCGCATTTTCCTGCAACATCCCATTGTTTGATCCGCCACGCCGCACTTTTATGTAGTACTTTAGGGATCCTGCTGCGAAGCTTGTTATTCAACATCCTCCTACACTCAGAAGCCAATGTTGCTTTACGGTGCCCGCTGTCCATTTACTCCTCTTCAGGGGAATCACCTGAGAGGCCACGGCGCAAATAAATTCACTCAACAGAACAGTGCAAAATGTGGACAACATCGCTCGGACATTTTTCCCACTCTTGCTCGATTCATCCGCTTTTACAGGCTTTACTATTACAGTATGCGTTTCTCTCCCTTTGCTCTGTTTTTTTTTCCCGCACTCATTTAGCACCGTGGGAAACTCTGCTGCAGCAAAGAGTCTGTGGAATGTGTCACTTAATGTAGTTCTTCAAGGTTGCATGTGTGAACACCAAGGTCAACTGTATCCCATTGAAGATTTTCATTGGCAATCATTCGGTACATTAAAGTACCAATGATTGTCACACACACATTAGGTGTGGTGAAATTATCCTCTGCGTTTGACCCATCCCCTTGTTCACCCCCTGGGAGGTGAGGGGAGCAGTGAGCACCAGCGGTGGCCGCGCCTGGGAATCATTTTGGTGATTTAACCCCCAATTCCAACCCTTGATGCTGAGTGCCAAGCAGGGAAGTAATGGGTCCCATTTTTATAGTCTTTGGTATGACTCGGCCGGGGTTTGAACTCACGAGCCACCGATCTCAGGGGGGACACTGAGCAGGCTTGTTGTATGCATGTTTGTGTGTAGTGTGGATTTAAAGTATGAATGTAATGTTATTTATTGATGTTATGGGTTTTACCTTGCGCTTTAAATCGATCTCAGGGCAGACACTCTAACCACAAGGCCACTGATGCTATCACATGTTTTATGTGTGAACTTAGGCTTATAAACACAGTACAAACATATACCGTATTATATTATGTTTTCAGGTTGAAGCTAATATTTAATCTATTTAAATGACCCTACACAACGTTTTCGAGACATTAGTAGTATCGTATTTTTCGGAGTATAAGTCGCACCGGAGTATAAGTTGCACCTGCCCAAAATGCATAATAAAAAAGGAAAAAAACATATATAAGTCACACTGGAGCCCGGCCAAGCTATGAAAAAAACTGTGACTCATAGTCCGAAAAATACGGTAGTGGTTGAAGTAATCTGTCTAAAAGGCAATCAAAACAATGCCTTCCCCCTCGGACTGTAAATATTTGGGGACCACACGATTCGATTCGATTCGATTCTTGGGGGTAATGATTCAATTGATAATCGATTCTCGATTCTCGATTTGAAATCTATACTTTTGTAATACCATTGCATGCCAGTTCTATGATCAACTACATTTCTCCATAAAATAGATAAACAAGTGTGATAAATCTCTATATTACCGTATTTTTCGGACTATAAGGCGTACTTAAAATTATTTCATTTTGTCAAAAATCGACAGTGCGCCTTATAACCCGGTGCGCCTAATGTGCGGAATAATTCTGGTTGTGCTTACCGACCTCGAAGCAATCTTATTTGGTACATGTTGTAAGGGTAAGTGTGACCAGTAGATGGTAGTCACACATAAGAGATACATGTAGACTGCAAGTAAACAACATCACAACTTTAAATGTTCCATTGAAAATGAAGAACATTACACACGGCATTCAAAAATCTGTCAACATGTTTTAGTATGACTTTGAAGCCACACCGCTTGATGGATTGTCGGCCCATTACGGCTACCGTAGTCAGAGATACAAGTATTACTATGGTGTGTGTATAAGGACCGCAAAATGGCACCCATTAGCAGATATTATCTGCCGTTTTGTTTCACAATATTATGCAAAACCAACTTTTCTTACCTTCTCGTACCTGCTGATGTGTATTTGAGATCAGCATAAGTCCTGAAAATGTGCGCATGTCCGCCACTGTAGTCCGTGTCGTTGCCGTAATCGATAAGCTTCTTCTTTATAACGATCTTCTTGTTATGGGACATTCATCCTCTGCTGTTGTTATTTCTAATTTAAAGTAGCGCATCATGAAGCAGTATTACTACATTCTAAATACAAACTACAAACATAATAAAATAGTCACTTACTGTACACTATCTGCTCTCACTGGGATGCCGACAGAATGGATGTTCACATCTTCCCATTAAGATGAAGAATGAATTATAATCCTAACGAAAGGTTAAAAAAAGTTCCTAAAACGAGCGTCTTTTCATGTATTTCTCGCCATATCTGGGTATAAGTTGACTGTCAAAGTTGACCAACTTCTCGGTTTATCCTTCTACACTGCATAAAAAAGCTGACAAAATGGAAGATTAAAAAAAACTAGATTTTCGATGAAAGAAATACCACATACTGGTGAAATTATCCGTCCATGCAGCTCGTTAATTTTACTTAATAAGACATCCACAATTAAGATTTGTATATCTACACATTAGCAGGACATTTAAGATAGAAATACGTATTTTATTCTGAAAACAAGCATTATTCAACCAAATCATTAATTAAGCATCCTCTAAATGTTGCAGAATCTTTAAACAGGATTTACTATGTGGAGAAAAAATCTAAATATTTTATTTGTATAGGTATCTTCTTACTTCTAACATGTTTAAACTAGAACAGACACAATTTAATGACTAATAGAATTAGAAATGAGGCAAATTTTATTTTATATTTATTTTTTTCATTTTATTTTTATTGACATCCAGCATCAGACATTCCCATCCACTACATCATATTCACATACTTCACACATCTGTTGTCTGCCCTAAATGTCAAAATATTTTTTGTTTATATCACAACCCCCCCACCCCCCCAAAAAAAAGAAAGAAAGAAAGAAACAACAAAACAAAATAATATTTGCAAATACATCAATTAAATAAAGAAAAAAATAAATAATAATACATTATTAATAGGGCACATTTTATTTATACAGCACTTTTCTGGAGAGACTCAAAGCGCTTTACATAGTGAAACCCATCATCTACATCCTTAAGCTATAATTAAGTGTGGGTGGCACTGGGTGCAGGTGGGTAAAGTGTCTTGCCCAAGGACACAACCAGTGACGAGGATGGCGGAAACAGGGCTCAAACCTGGAATCCTCACGTTGCTGGCACGGCTGCTCTTAAAACTAGGGACATTTCTATAAATCCAATTTTAAATCTTGGTAAATTGGTAAACAATTTGCAATATATATATATATATATATATATATATATATATATATATACATGTGTGTATATATATATATATATATATATATATATATATTTATAAATTGGATGTCAAAGTTGACCAACTAGAGAAAAGCGCTATATAAATATAATTCACTTCACTTCACTTCAACTTCTCGGTTTGTGCCCACATCCTTTTACTATCCATGTGAGAGGCATGATTTATAATCTACAATTAACTTTCACCAACTCAGAGGCGATGCAGCAGCTCACCAGCTCAGCATGTCGATATTCTGTAGGGGCATAAGTTAGTTAGCTCTCTGTGTAGTTCCTTAATGTTAGCGCTTACAATTTTAATATCCCTAATACTTGGTTATTATTCAGGTCAACAGATGGAGTATTGTTGGCAGTTTTTGGATGCTTTTTTGGGGGGCCTTGTGGGCGCAATAGTGTACTCTCGTTAGCTGCATTGTGAGCCACCTCGTACTTGCTGTATTTTACGATTTAAATAATAAATAAATGATAAATGGGTTGTACTTGTATAGCGCTTTTCTACCTTCAAGGTACTCAAAGCGCTTTGACACTACTTCCACATTTACCCATTCACACACACATTCACACACTGATGGAGGGAGCTGCCATGCAAGGCGCTAACCAGCACCCATCAGGAGCAAGGGTGAAGTGTCTTGCTCAGGAGACAACGGACATGACGAGGTTGGTACTAGGTGGGGATTGAACCAGGGACCCTCGGGTTGCGCACCGCCACTCTTCCACTGCGCCACGCCGTCCAAAAAAAGTGCATTAATAAAATAAATACATGTGTTCTTGTCTTATAAAGGAATTGTGAATGATAGGCAACATTCTAAAATAAGTGCAGTTCCCATTTAAGAGCTAAATGCCATATATACTCATAAATAATTATTTTGTGATATTTATTCCTCAAATGAATTATGATATTGACTTACATATGTAATCTTTAACGACTCCTTTATTCTATTTTTGAGCCAATGCACTTTCAATTTAAATTTAACAGTAGAGATGTCCGATAATGGCTTTTTTTGCCGATATCCGATATTCCGATATTGTCCAACTCTTAATTACCGATTCCGATATCAACCGATACCGATATATACAGTCGTGGAATTAACACATTATTATGCCTAATTCTGTTGTGATGCCCCGCTGGATGCATTAAACAATGTAACAAGGTTTTCCAAAATAAATCAACTCAAGTTATGGAAAAAAGTGCCAACATGGCACTGCCATATTTATTATTGAAGTCACAAAGTACATTATTTTTTTTAACACGCCTCAAAACAGCAGCTTGGAATTTGGGACATGCTCTCCCTGAGATAATCCAGATACCCACTACAACTATGGGAAATACTATACTTTGACTTTCACAAAGAGCATCATTTTTTTTAACATGCCTCAAAACAACAGCTGCAAAAACAATGAAGGCACATAGCTTCAGTCCAGAGTATACTGGAGTAATAAAGTAAACAATAACATAGTCCTCCTTTAGTGCAACACTGCCTGGCATACTGTATAACAGGGAATTATAAACTGGGCTCAATCTAACATATTTGTATGAGTAACACAAATGTGCTGCAAGATAGTGGTGAGTGCTTGAAGTGGCCTAGCAGTCAGCCAGAGCTTCTGAAATGCTGCGTTGAGACAGGGCACCTCCGTTCACTGCAAGTTGCAAAGTGTGCACCATGCAGAGCAGACTAGCCATACCAAAATCCACAGTAGTTTTTGCCATACTGCTGCGTTGTCCCTGACCACAAAGTGGGCTTTCGCCTTGGGGTGGTTTTTGTTGTTTTTTTTGTTTTTTTTCTCGGCGGAGTCTTTAAGCGACAACTGTGTGGTACTACTTTTTTTCGGTGTTTGCTTTTCATCTATCTTCCGCTTGTATTCATCGTGTATCTCCTCATGATTCTTGAAGAGGTGGGAGATCAAATTGCTCGTATTAAAGGAAGACGTCTTGGTTCCTCCTCGCATAACCAACTTTTTGCAGTCATTGCAAATTGCCAGTTTTTTTATCCGTCAGAGATACTTTAAAATAATCCTAAACCATAGACATGGTGTCGTTAGTCAGTCACCGAGCGAGCTGGCTTGTTAGCCACGGCTACAGCACCGGCAACAACACATTCTTGTTGTTATGCTCCGCTCGCGGCGGTTTGATGAGATCATCAAGCGTCGCCAGTAAACCTCTCATGCTGCAGTCGTCAACTCCTGTGTTGTGTGTGGGAGAGGGGAGAGGGGAAAGGGGAGGGGCTGCTGACTGGGATTCTTCATTTTACTTTTTGAAACCGATACCGATAATTTCCGATATTACATTTTAAAGCATTTATCGGCTGATAATATCGGCAGGCCAATATTCTCGGCTGATAATATCGGCAGGCCGATATTATCGGACATCTCTACTTAACAGTCATCTTTTTTTAGTTGATTTATTTTATGACGTCAGATTAAATGTAATTAAAGCCATCTAGAGGACACCTGTGGTACTTCAGTTTACGAGTTCAATTGGTTCTGGGACAGAGCTCATATTGTAAAATACACATAGAGTATGTCCCTAGTCCCCATTGAAATGAATTGAAATGCCATTCCGTGCCCCTAAAATCACCCCCGAAATCTAATAAAGTGTTCTTTATCACATTTCTGACATATCCTAAAAGTTAAATCAAAAATTCCTCATAACTTTTTTTTTTGTGCTCAAACAGACCGGGAGAGAGACACAGATACCCCAGTGAGTACATAACCTCCTGGCGGAGGTAATTTATTGGAAAATAAATGAAACGGCCATGTCCGACTGCCAGTGATGGGTGATGTGACCTAAAATCTATATTGCAATGTTTCATGCAGCCTCCTGCAATAAAGATGCATATCACAATATTTGATTTGGTATGTAAATGATGAGAGAACCATTTTAAAACGGGCTACAATGGCTTGGGCTCTTATTATATCCTTTGGTTTGTGTCCTTTAAGTGGAAATGCACTTTTTTTTGGAATTTCGCCGATCGTCCACTATCATTATGAGAGACAAGAACAAATGTTTTTTTTTTATACGATTTTAAAGATGATAAAAAACGCTTGAACGATGCGGCTAATTGTAGTCACCATTGTAGCCTTCAAAGCCCTCGAAACAACTTCAGAACCATCCATCAACGTTTTCTATACACACTGCAAGTCTATATATAATTTGGTAACATACATGTTCATAAAAATATATAATATGTTAAATATTTACCGTATCTTGATCATTTTAATCATTTCCGGGACTAACTTCTTCCACGTATTGATTTCTGTTTCCATAGCAGCGCACTTCTGACTTCTGGCAACAGATGTGTGTTCCAGACAAAAAAACAATTATTTTTGGACAAATTAGGATTTACAACATTATACTTTTGCAGCTAACTGTATTGCTGCTACTTGAAGCGAGCACAAAGGAAGATTGATATGTTGGAACAGACAGAAGCCGGTAGAATGACATGCAAGTGATTTCGATGCTATAAATGTGGAACTTGGAGCCGAGCTATTTCGACATAAATGGATTGCTTACCCAAAATTGATTGATTGATTGATTGATTGAAACTTGTATTAGTAGATTGCACAGTGAAGTACATATTCTGTACAATTGACCTCTAAATGGTAACACCCGAATACGTTTTTCAACTTGTTTAAGTCGGGGTCCACTTAAATTGATTCATGATACAGATATATACTATTTTCATAATACAGTCATCACAGAAAACGTCCCAGGCCAGCTGGACCAGACTAACAACTGTCCACTATAATATCGACCATGGTACACGCAGCACGTCATGCATGTTATTACAACTACAGCACATATGCTTTCTGGCTAGCTGTGTACAAACAAAACATGAAATGTGGGCTAATACTTTACAAATACTGTAATATGATTATTCATGTTTTTCAGTCAGTAAAAATTGGTGTCCTTTCGTGTTGTACATTACAAACTCAAACGCGTTTTGTCCTGACGTAAAGCTAGCTTATCTATTGCTGTAGCTAGCTTTTCCAGCTAATACCGAAGCACGCCGATGTGTTACCACGATAGAAAGACAGTTCCTCAGTGTTCGCTCTTAAAATAACAATGTCGCTACAGTTTGGTTATGATACAGGTTACGGAACGTAAATTAAGTATTGTTGACTGTTTTTGAATGCATTTTTAAAGGTAGAAAGTATTGCTCCCATTAGCTGCATTGCTAGCCACCAAGAACACTCATTGCTTCAATCTGAGCAGCTGGTCACGTTTGTTCTATAGTGGAATTAAATAAATTGAGTGAACCCTCTAGTCAGTCATCCATTCTCTTTGTCTCTGTGAGCGGAGGTGGGACCGCTCGCAAACACACAGAAAAGTTGTAGTCTAGTAACTTAAAGGGATTGTAAAGTAGTAGAAATTACCTGGCTCTAATCACTTGTTCCTTATCCGATTTTAGACATTTCCTGAGAGTTTTATCAGAATCCACCAATAATTTTTTTCGATATTTTGCTCAACGACTAACTAACAAAGAGACCGAAATAACCCCAGAGTAGGGTTAGAAGGTGCTACAATGGAACCTCCATTTACAAACATAATTGTTTCTTGAACATGGTCAGTAAACAAAAATTTGTTATATAGAGTACCCCATAAAAATCAATGTAAACATGAATAATTAGTTATAGCCTCACCAAAGTCCATAATTTAGTAAAAAAAAATTCAAAATGCACACACTTTGAAGACACAATTATGTATCTATACTGTGTATATATATTTACATATATAAATATGTATATATAGACACACTTTTATATTTTTATATATATATATATATATATATATATATATATATATATATATATATATATAACCAAATAATAGACGGGGAGTAGCTCAACATTCACTTTTTTATCCAAACAGCACAACATTACAGCAAGCCTAAATGTCAACACAAACACACACACAAAAGTCGCGTTAATGTACTCCAAATCGTTCACCACCTTGTTGCCACAATAAAAAATTAAAAAGGAAAGTAATTTTACCTTGTGTCTGCAAATATTTATGGCATTGTTGAACACTCTGGGATTTCCGAATTCATAAACGAGCAGTGGCTTCATTTGCAGCATTACCAAAAACTAGCAGTGTGAGGCGATCCTTCATGGGCTTGTGTCCAGGTAGTGCCTTCTCCTTCTCCTCGGACTGAAGGTTCTGCAAGCCGGTGGCTCACTAGCTAAAAATGCTAACTCAAAGCAGTTGTCTAACAACCCGAAACTAGTTTGGACACATTAAAAATGTTTCTGATCACACAAAATGATCTCTCAGACAGGCTGACACAGCTTTGACCGGCGCAAGGTACGGCAATTGTGGAAATAAACACGTCAGAAGTGCCGCTTGCAGTTGTAGCTCTTCGAAAAAGCTGTGCCCGTGTGTACATCAAAATGGCAGACCCCAAAGGCTTCAAGCGACATGTAAAATGAATGAATGAAGCGTTCGTACGCCGAGACATGGTTCACACGGAGAGGCGTATTCGGCACAATGTAAAGTTTGAAAACTGAAAAGGACGCAAATTGAGGCGTTTGTAAATCGAGATTCTATTGTATGTCATCTTTACTAAAGCCTATCTGTAATCCTGTTTTCTAAGTATCAACAAGGTTCAAATTTAACCAATTTAAGCCCTGAAGAGCTCTTGGAAGGTCCCAAAAGAACCCAAGTGGTCCCAATGATAAAAAGGTGTTGCCCAAAAGGACCCCTCTTTATGTACACCTTTGGTAGCATTGGGACTTTTAGGAGTGAGTCCGTTTTATGGTGCTTTGGTAACTTGGGACTATTTGGGTTCCTCTGAAACTTTAGAGGCCTACTGAAATGCAATTTTCTTATTCAAACGGGGATAGCAGGTCCATTCTATGTGTCGTACTTGATCATTTTGCGATATTGCCATATTTTTGCTGAAAGGATTTAGTAGAGAACATCGACGATAAAGTTCGTAACTTTTGGTCGCTAATAAAAAAGCCTTGCCTGTACCGGAATTAGCAGACAATATGCGCGTGACGTCACAGATTGTGGAGCTCCTCACATCCGCACATTGTTTACAATCATGGCCACCAGCAGCGAGAGCGATTCGGACCGAGAAAGCGACGATTTCCCCATTAATTTGAGCGAGGATGAAAGATTTGTGGATGAGGAAAGTGAGAGTGAAGGACTAGAGGGCAGTGGGAGCGATTCAGATAGGGAAGATGCTGTGAGAGGCGAGTGGGACCTGATATTCAGCTGGGAATGACTAAAACAGTAAATAAACACAAGACATATATATACTCTATTAGCCACAACACAACCAGGCTTATATTTAATATGCCACAAATTAATCCCGCATAACAAACACCTCCCCCCTCCTGTCCATATAACCCGCCAATACAACACTAACACCTGCACAACACACTCAATCCCACAGCCCAAAGTACCGTTCACCTCCCCAAAGTTCATACAGCACATATATTTCCCCAAAGTCCCCAAAGTTGCGTAGGTGACATGCACATAGCGGCACACACGTATGGGCAAGCGATCAAATGTTTGGAAGCTGCGTACTCACGGTACCGCGTCTGCGTATCCAATTCAAAGTCCTCCTGGTAAGAGTCTCTGTTGTCCCAGTTCTCCAAAGGCCAATGGTAAAGCTTGACTGTCATCTTTCGGGAATGTAAACAATGAAATACCGGCTGTGTTTGTGTTGCTGCAGCCGCCCGCAATACACCGCTTCCCACCTACAGCTTTCTTCTTTGATTTGCTGTCTCCATTGTTCATTGAACAAATTGCAAAAGATTCACCAACACAGATGTCCAGAATACTGTGGAATTTTGCGATGAAAACAGACGACTTAATAGCTGGCCACCATGCTGTCCCAAAATGTCCTCTACAATCCGTGACGTCACGCGCAGGCGTCATCATACTGAGACGTTTTCAGCAGGATATTTCGGCGCAAAATTTAAAATTGCAATTTAGTAAGCTAACCCGGCCGTATTGGCATGTGTTGCAATGTTAAGATTTCATCATTGATATATAAACTATCAGACTGCGTGGTCGGTAGTAGTGGGTTTCAGTAGGCCTTTAGGGCAAATATGGTCTTTTGGGGGGTTTTGGGGGCCCCTCAGCTATATTAGTCCTGTCCTGAGTCCATGCACTTTTTTCAGTAAAACTGCAAGAGGGTTTGTTCTATAGCGGAATGAAATAAACTGAGTCTTTGTCCCTGTGGGTGGAGGTGGAGCCGAAAAAAAATGGTGTCGTTTTTTTTATGTATAGTGCTTAGTTGTTCAAATGAACGACCTTTTTTATTGTCCGTGTCTTTACAGCATATACTGCGTGGCACTAAGTGGCATACACAACTGTGTGGTGGTCCTCTCCGGAAGGAACATGAATAAAAGAGGAAGCAGCGATAGGCGACCGTGTTTTCTCTTTTTAGCAGCATGTTGGCGCTACAATCTCTACTGTATGTCGGTACTTGGAGGATTAAGCTCTCTCTTTGGATGCCCTCCCCTCCATTAGTATGCTTAAACACACATCACACACTGTAGTATAAGTGGTGGTCCTCGGTCCAGCTGCATCATTTAACACATTGGAGTCCCCCTAACTGTATCCACTGTTTATAATCTATTTTTTATTGGGGGTTTTTTATAGTGGAGTTGTAACTTCACTGTCAGATTTATTAACCCACAGATTATTTATGGCAAATCTCCGTAGAAATTATTAATGTGAGGAATAGTAACACACTTGACACACAGAGTGACATCAATATCTATAAGCAGCAATGTATTCTGTTTTATTGGAGAACATTCTCTTAAGCATATTGACATCAGTCTTAGGCAATTACTGTACAGTGTGTGTGTGTGTGTGTGTGTGTGTGTGTGTGTGTGTGTGTGTGTGTGTGTGTGTGTGTGTGTGTGTGTGTGCCCTTCTTGAGACATCAACAAGGAAAAAAAGTACCGTCCATATGAGGAGGTGTACAAGTTAGGGCCGAAATCATGGTCCCAATACAGAAAACCATTGCATCTAATAGAGAATGTCTCATTTGCACCCCTGGTGGTGAAATCTATCAAAAATAGGGTAGTCCCAAAAAGGAGGGATTTTTCAAATGGACTGTGTGTCGCTTTTAAAAGTGCTCCCCCTCTGGTCAACATATGAAATAACAAGTGTGTGTACAAATTTGAAGTGTTCCCCCTTTGGCCAAAATGTATTAAAAAAATATAATAAATGTATATAGAGTCATACTGTAATAACTTGAAGTAAATAATTAAGATTAAAAACCAATTCCAAAAAAATTAATTAACTAAAATCAGTCTTTTTGTCACAATGCATCAACTTTTTTCTTATAAAATTGGGAACAATTTCTCATATTATTTCTGCTTCTGTGATATTGCAATATTTTCTCGTAAAATTATAACTTTTTTTATGTAAAATTATTGCTATTATTATTATGACATTCTGACTTGTATCACAATATTGTGTATTTTTCTTGTTGTTCTTGTAAAATGGTGACATTTTTTGTAGTGAAATTGTGACTTTTGTCATAATTATGCAGAGCAAAATTCCTATTATTATTATAATATTGCCAACATTTTTAATTTTTTTATACAATTGTGACTTTTGTCGAGTAAAATTACGACTCTTTTCATAAAATTTCCAAAATGTTAAGCTTTCCTTGTAAAATTGCGGCTGTTATCGAGTAAAATTCCAACTTCTATCATAATATTGCACAATTGTTCAGTTTTTCTTTTAAAACTTTGACTTGCGTAAAATGACGACTTTTATGCTAATACTGCCAAAATGCCAAGTTTTCCTTGTGAAATCGTGACCTTTTTCTTGTGAAATTCCAACTCATTTTTTCACAACAAGCTTTTTTATATTTCCATAGTATGTATATATTATTAATGTTGTAAATACACATTTTTATATATCTAGAAAGGCTGGTCCTAAAGAGGTAGGCATTATTCGGAGGTCTCAAGAAGGTAACAAATACAAGAACGTGTGTGTGTGTGTGTGTGTGTGTGTGTGTGTGTGTGTGTGTGTGTGTGTGTGTGTGTGTGTGTGTGTGTGTGTGTGTGTGTGCTCGCTCACATCCACTTGCTCTCTTCGCTGTTCACCAAATCAATACTTCACATTCTCCAGGGTTTCCTTGCCCTGTTATTGAAACAGTTATGAATTCTGAAAAGTCAGCTGGCTGGCTCTCTGACCCTTAAAAACGTTCATTGAAAAGAAATGGAGGCTTTTTGTTTTTTTTGTTGTTTTTTTTATTTTTTTTTAACCCCCTTTAACCTTTGTAAACTAATGCAAAATGGCCATTTAGAAATAAATAAAAAAGTGATGCCTTTCAGTGCTTTTAATATTTGATTCTGTTGGATGACCTCAATTCCCAAGCGGTCCAAAAAAAAAAAAGAAAAGTAGAGTGTTATTGCAAAATGAGATATGGGGGGAAAGAAAGCGAATATGAGATAAAAATAACTGTAACGAGTTCAGGTGGCTTCTATTTGAAGATGGCTTTCATAAAGTCACCTTAGTTTGTCTACGGTTTGCAGAAAGGGTACTTTTAAAAACACTGTACTGACCCAAATATAAGACAACGCTAACCCATTTTTGCACAAAAATCAAAACCAAAATTGAAATATTTTTCTAAAATCCTGTTTTCAATTATGAGACATGCTATTATTTCTCTTTACTCCCAAATGATAAGACGTCGTTTGTTGTTGCTTTACATCAGTAGCGCCTGCAAGACAAATGCTGACAGTTGTGACTGGTTGAGATCCATCATCATTTTAATTGACTCGGCAAGCCTCCACTTTGGGTTCTGTCAAACTGAAATTGTTGTGTGAACTAGCATGTGTTTAGAATATATCATTTACTGAAGTCTGTGCTGTTCTTTTAGTGCACCAACCCACTATTACATCAACTGACAATGATCCTATCCCTCAAATGTCCATCTACAGTAGGGATGTAACAATTACTGGTAATTGTAATGATAAACTGCAGTGAAATTCCTGAGGGTACTTTGTAAAAATGTTATTGATCTTAAAACCGTGATTGATTATCGCACTTTCAACTCAGCGTGATACTGCTCATTTCCAAGGGAGGCAGTATGTGTGCTAATCGCTAGATAGCTTAAATGCTAATGAGTACAAAACACATTAAAGTATTTCTCTATTAACAAACAGCATACCCTACTCTAAATGTTCATAAAATCATAGTTAAAGGGGAACATTATCACAATTTCAGAAGGGTTAAAACCATTAAAAATCAGTTCCCAGTGGCTTATTTTATTTTCAAAGTTTTTTTCAAAATTTTACCCGTTACGCAATATCCCTAAAAAAAGCTTCAAAGTGCCTGATTTTAATCACCCGTCCATTTTCCTGTGACGTCACACAGTGATGCCATTACAAACAAACATGGCGGATAGAACAGCAAGGTATAGCGACATTAGCTCGGATTCAGACTCGGATTTAAGCGATTCAACAGATTACGCCTGTATTGAAACGGATGGTTGTAGTGTGGAGGCAGGTAGCGAAAACGAAATTGAAGAAGAAACTGAAGCTATTGAGCCATATCGGTTTGAACCGTATGCAAGCGAAACCGACGAAAACGACACGACAGCCAGCGACACGGGAGAAAGCGAGGACGAATTTGGCGATCGCCTTCTAACCAACTATTGGTATGTGTTCGTTTGGCATTAAAGGAAACTAACAACTATGAACTAGGTTTACAGCATATGAAATACATTTGGCAACAACATGCACTTTGAGAGTGCAGACAGCCCATTTCAGGCGCGCTAAGAACATATAATTCTCCACGATTTCAGCACTCAGGTTAACCATACCTAAATAGACACAAAATACTGCATTACACAAGACTACCCGAATGTACTCGAATGATTGAAAAAAATTAATGTTTTTAAGCTAAAATATTGGTAAACACAGTTTATGTATAATAATTTACGTAAAACCGTGAGTAATGAATAAAGTTTTCATCAATTAATATATTCTGTAGACATACCCTCATCCGCTTTTTTTTCCTGAAAGCTGATCTGTCCAGTTTTGGAGTTGATGTCAGCAGGCCAGGGAAGCTAGGGTTGATATTCTTCTCTTGATCATCTTCGGTGGCATAAGGCAGATTCAATGGGGGTCTGGCGGCAGATTTCTTTGACTTTATCGTTGGAAATGCATCTGCTCTGAGTGTCGCAGGATATCCACACATTCTTGCCATCTCTGTCGTAGCATAGCTTTCGTCGGTAAAGTGTGCGGAACAAACGACTGACCATTTCGTCGGCTTTCCCCACACCCTCCTATTTTGAACAAATTTTGTCCAATTTCTTGCCACTTTCGCATTTTTGGGCCACTGGTGCAACTTGAATCCGTCCCTGTTCGTGTTGTTACACCCTCCGACAACACACCGACGAGGCATGATGTCTCCAAGGTACGGAAAACAGTCGAAAAAACGGAAAATAACGAAATAACAGCCGGGATGTGCTGGCGTCATGTCATATACCGTATTTTTCGGACTATAAGTCACCGTTTTTTTCATAGTTTGGCCGGGCTCCAGTGCGATTTATATGTTTTTTTCCTTCTGTATTATGCATTTTCGGCAGGTGCGACTTATACTCCGGGTTTAGATTTGGTTGTTATCATCAGTCATCAACAATTGAGAACAGAGAAATGGACATTGAAACAGTGTAGGTCTGACTTGGTAGGATATGTACAGCAAGTAGTGGACATAGAGAGAGAGAGAGAGATCAAACATTTGATTGTTTACATTTGATTATTAATAATCCGGGGAGGGTGTTAGTTTAAGGTTGAAGTTGGCCTGGAGGTGTACTTTTATTGCGGTTTTGAAGGAGGAAAGAGATGCCCTTTCTTTTATACCTGTTGGGAGCGCATTCCATATTGATGTGGGTCTTGGCATCTCTAACTTTCACACGAGCTTCAGTGCAGTGTTGTCAACTTCGCGACTTTCTCACTAAATCTAGTATATTTCGTACTACTCTTAGTGACTTTCTTTCTCAAAAGCCACAAGCGACAAATCTAGCGACTTTTTTAGGTGTTTTGGGGACATGGAAGCGCGTATCACTCGAGTGTCCTTAACGTACAGCTCTTGGACAGCTTGTACTGAAAACACATTTTGTTGTACTTTTAAGTGCAATGACAAAGTACCATTTCAGTCAGAGAAGAGAAGAGATGTGCAAAGATGCAGATGTTTCTGCCTCGGTTTACAGTGTGATGTAAGTGTGAGTATTTCATCACTTTCACATCTAAAATAAAAAAATAAACATATTGTTCATGTTCATAAGCCAGTCAATAGAGCTGGTTGGTTTGTGAATATCACAACCCGGCAGTCTTTTGATCAAATTTGATACTCTAACATTTAACAATGTAGAACAAAAAAATACAACTACACTAGGATTACATAGAATAAATGTCGGTAACACTTTAGTATGGGGAACATATTTTTATTTTATTTTATTTTATTTTTTATATTTGTTTTGTCCTGTCCAGCTTCTCAGGCAAATCATATAGCTGATGTAGATGCCCATATCGGCTGTTCAGATTTATTTTACTAAAGAGAAGTGTAGGATATGTCTCTTGTTGCCTTATTTGTATATGACTTTATTAAATGTATTTATATTATCATTTGGTGAAGCCGGGCCGGAGCAGGAGGGGATAGAAAAAGAAAAAAAAGGAAGACAAAGGGGTAACTTGTGGGGACAAGACGGGGATTAGACAGAGAGACAAAACAACAACAGCAAACACAACAACAGCAACAACAATAGAGCAACATCAGCAAATACGACATGTACAAATATGATGGTAAAAGTAATAGCAATTAAGCAGTTAGCGAAAATAAAAAATAATACAGAAATGACAATGAGCATTATTTACACTACAAATGGAGCAATACAAATACCAAAAGAAATAGCGCTGTTGATAATGAACAATACCAATAATTTACCTTTATTATCAACAATACAGTTGTTCAAATGCAACAATGCATATATGTAATGATAACTTGAGATACGAAATAATGCAGAAAAATGGAGGGGAAGAAAGAGAAGCAACCTACCTTAACCTTGTAGATTGTTATAGTAACAATAGTTTAAGCTTTGTCAGTGTGCCATGTGTTATACCCAGTTTACCCTAGGGCAACAACATTAATATATGTTTGATGAAACGTGATTATGTGCATGAGTGTATGTATGCATATGTACTTGTATATGTACAGAATGTGTATATGTGTTTGTACAGTGAATGTATATGTACAGTATGTGGGAAGCATATTTTAAGTAACAAAGACTTAATTTTGAGTTAT
The DNA here is from genome assembly GCF_033978685.3 of Nerophis lumbriciformis. Taxonomy (NCBI): domain Eukaryota; kingdom Metazoa; phylum Chordata; class Actinopteri; order Syngnathiformes; family Syngnathidae; genus Nerophis; species Nerophis lumbriciformis. The sequence continues at coordinate 15,881,199 of NC_084556.2, read as the reverse complement.
TTGGACACTAGGGGAACATATAAGGGTTAGGGTTAGGGTTACTAATAAGAAATAATTCTGAGGTTATTGAGGGAAGACTCTCAGTTAATGGCTTACTGGTTGTATAATAAAGCCATGCAGAATAAGGCATTAATAAGTACTTAATAATGACTCATTAAGAGCCAATATGTTACTAATTTGCATGTTAATAAGCAACTAATTAATGGTGAATATGTTCCCCATACTAAAGTGTTACCGAAATTTCATTTACAATTCCAATCATAATTTGTATTTTTTTTTTTTTACTTATTTAACTCACTTTTAATGTATCCCACTACGTTATTACTCTCTCCTACAATCCATTATGCAATGTGAGGTCAGTAAGTACAACCTGAATTATTCCGTAGATTAGGCGCACCAAGTTATAAGGCGCACTGTCAATTTCTGAGAAAATTAAATGATTTTCAGTACGCCTTATAATCTAGGAAAATACGGTAAAACATTGAGAGGACTTTAGTTTCAGTAAGTAGATAAACACAAGCTTTTCCTTTCACACATTTTGGCGGTGTGCAGAGTGACTGCTTTAGTGAGCTTTTTAGCCAGAGTTTGTTTGCATGTCCCACACTTGACTGGATGCTTCGGTTTTAAATGCTGGAATACGTTTGTTGTGCTGCTGCTTTTTTTAAACAAACTTTGCAGCATGCAGTTGTCTGTTTCACGTATGTTGCCGCAAAACCAAACTACTGAAACACTTGTATTTTATTTGGAACAAACGTCTCACTCTCGGTAGCGTTCGCATCAAAATGGGCCATGTTTTGTCAGGTCTCCTTAAAGAAGTAATAGGGAGGGCGGAAGCTACGGAAGGGGAAACAAATATATTTTTACATTTTTTAAATCGTTTGCATCAAAAAACTTGAATTCATCAATAAAATTGATATATCGCCTTGGCCTGTTTAAATAGCATCACGATCATCCTTGCCAAGCAAGTCAGCAATTTAACTTTGCTGGAGATGGAACAAATGAGTTGTGCATATGTAGTGAGTCTGGGTTAGGTTTTTGCATCATCCCTCACTTAAAGCGTGAATGAAGAATGCATGAAGAACGCACCACCAACCAGATAAGACCTGAGAAGTTCGATAGAGAAAGAGATGATACAGTATTATCTGCTCACAGATGCCACCTGGTGGTTGTTTGAGCACACTGCATCTTGTCCTGGATATTCCCACTTCCTAATGTTCCTGTCACATGCAGGATTCTCACAGGAATGAGGGAAAAATACACTTTATGTAGATAAGTAGAACATTAAGCATACTGGTTGCTTGCAGGCCCCTTCTGTTGCTTTGTGATCATCAAATAGTGTGCCTGCATTCTGTGTGTACATGTTTGTCTTCACTCATGTGTGTGTGTGTGGGTGTGCCTGTCTGTGTGTGTGGGTGTGTGTGTGCGTGCGTACGTGCGGCGTGGCCCACCAGTTTGCCAGATAAGAGCAGCAGCGGGAAGCCTATGAAAACTTAATGTTCAGCTTCACATTTAAAAGGAAGTGCATTAGGAAGCAGCAAAGTCCCCTCACAGCACCCTTACTGCCACCTGCAGCTCTGCACAAATCCCTCACCAAGAAAACAAAAAAATGGAGACCACCCCCCCCCCCCCCCCCCTTCCACCCATTTATACCCAGCCCCTATTCCCCCCGTGTTGCAGTCATGCAATGTTGTCACGAATGAATACGTGTGTATTTTGTATGGTATTTTCTAGGGCTGCAACAACTAATCGATTAAATCGATTATAAAAATAGTTGGCGATTATCTTAGTCATCGATTCGTTGGATCTATGCTATGCGCATGTGCAGAGGCTTTTTTTTTTTTTTTTGTAATTTTTTATTTATTTTTATAAACTTTTATTTATAAACTGCAACATGTACAAACAGCTGAGAAACAATAATCAAAATAAGTATGGTGCCAGTATGCTGGGTTTTTTCCCCCAATAAAATACTGGAAAGGATAGAAATGTAGTTTGTCTCTTTTATCCGATTATTAATCGATTAATCGAATTAATAATCGACAGATTAATCGATTATCAAATTCATCGTTAGTTGCAGCCCTAGTATTTTCTCTGCTCGGGTTGACAAATGCAGCACCACTGGAAATGTACTGCTAGTGATGGTGAAGAAAAATCGACAAGTCGGCAGTCGATTTAAAGTCACTTGAAAGTATTTTGTGACGCGATACAAATATCCATAAATATGTTCAGACACACACATTAAAGAGGTGGTCTATTTGTTGCTCACAAAAAAACAACAGCATCAATGTAAACAGTGTTTCATTCTAAAAATATTAGTGTGGGGACTTACCACAGTGTTTGTTGATGTTGACAAGTGGTCGCTCCACAATGTTGTGTGTGTTCATTGGACTGCTGTGTCGTATTAGTAGTTTTGACCGGTCCATTTCAGATTTCGCATTTATCTATACTTTGTCCCTTTTGTTTATATACACAGATGTATGTGTGTGTGTGTGTGTGTGCGTATGTATATGTATAAGTGTATATATACTGTTTGTGTGTGTGTGTGTGTGTGTGTATATATATATATATATATATATATATATATATATATATATATATATATATAATCAGTGACATGCAGTCACTAGAGGCAGGTGAGGCAGGGCCTCACCTGCCATCATGGAAAGAAAAAAAATGTAAAAAAAAAAAAAAAATTTTAATTGTTATATGTATCCAGTGATTATACTATAAAGTTATTTTCCATTTAACTTCACCAGTTTTAGATTATTGTTATTCAAAATCGCTGAATTTTCACATTTGCCGTTCAAATACTGAGAAGAGACGGTGCGGTGAACAGCAGCCAGTTGAGGCACATCACTCAGTGCCGCAACATGGATTGCGCAATGACTCGGCTAACTGCTGGCCTGCTGTGCAGTGAGACTGTATTGCTATATGAACTATATTATACATTTCCATAGTTTAGTTAGCTGGTGGTATATAATGTACAGTGTATTTTGTCAACAACTGTATGTGTGTAAAGTATTTCTTGTGCTGAGCGATCATAAAACGGCTGCAAAAGACGCACTGGCTGAGGCTCGCCTCCTGCACCCCCGCCGTAGAATTGTTATATCAACTAAAGCCCACACTTAAACTTTCCACGTGCAAGATTGAATCTATTTAAAAAAAATATTTCATAAGAAGCCAAAAAGTGCAAAAACAATAATGTTGGTGTTGGAGGAGTTGTGAATGACTGCAGGGACACAACATTAGATACACCTGCAGACTGCAGGTGTACCTAATTCACAACTCCTCCAACACGAACATTATTGTTTTTGCACTTTTTGGCTTCTTATTAAATAACTTTTGTAACCTATTTTCATAGGTTCCGCGCCTGGGAATCATTTTTGGTGATTTAACCCCCAATTCCAACCCTTGATGCTGAGTGCCAAGCAGGGAAGAATGCTGGTATGAGTTTTTAAACATAACCCGTCAACTGCTGCCAATCAAATGGTGAATAAGATACTCTTTAGGGTTCATATGTTTGTAAATCTGACTGTGATGAAGTCAGTGCCTCACCAGCCATCAACCTCACCGCAAGTCACTGATATATATATATATATATATATATATATATATATATATATATATATATATATATATATATATATATATATATATATATATATATATATATATATATATATATATATATATATATACATATATACGTTAGGTCAGGAAAAAACACAAAGGCCATTTTATCCCTATAAGCCTGTTTCGCAGGTTTCCCTGCTCTTCAGGGGAGTTTAATGAAGTGTCTGTGGTTGTTACATATACATAGGGTACATTAAATGGGCGTGTGGCCATTGTTACACAGTAGTGCCCTACTGTGTAACAATGGCCACACCCCCATGTAATGTACCCTATGTATATGTAACAACCACAGACGCTCCAATAAACTCCCCTGAAGAACAGGGAAACCTGCGAAACAGGCTTGTAGGGATGAAATAGACTCTGTGTTTTTTCCTGACCTAACGTATATCATTATCGATACTTGTATTGATTTCCAGGTACCAGGAATTAGTACCCTATTGGTTCAAATGGGAAAAATGTCCACCCCTATTGGTCAGTACCTATAAAAGTACCAAATTTGGCGACTAGGGATGATGTTTGATAAGAAATTATCGAGTTTGAGCCTATTATCGAATCCTATTATCGAATCCTATTATCGAATCCTATTATCGAACCGATTCCTTATCGATTCTCTTATCGAGTCCAGATAGGTTGTTGTATATGGGAAAAAAAACACACAATATTTGGTTTAACAAAAGCTCACTTTTATTATATAAGAAAAAAATAAAATCTAATAAATAAATAAATATTGACTGTTACCCCTCTAAAAAAATAAAATAAAATAAATAAATATTGACTGTTGTTACCCAAAGTATATTAAGTGGGATTTTTCAGAAAAACAAATATATACAGTAACACAAAAACAACATGTCTCTGTGATCACTATAGGTGTATAAATAATAATATAGTGTTAAATAAAATCAGTCCCTTGGGCACAAATCTTAAAATAATACAGCTCTCCAAAAAGTGCACTTCTGCTGCTATTTGACATAACTGTTTGTTATGATGCTTTGACATTTTTGCACTTTATTTCTTTATTGAAAGACAATTCTATGAAGAGAAAAGTTGTTTGCAAATGTGGTTACAATGCTAAAAAAATGAAAAGTTAAAGCTAAAAAAAGAAATACACTTTATTGAGTTAACATTATTTCTTTATAGGGGGAAAGATGTGATGTTATGAGCTAGGGAATATAACAACTACACTACCCAGCATGCAACGGGAGTGACGAGCATGCGCAGTAGCCCCGAAAAGTGTTGTTGCATGTAGCCAGCCGGCAGCTAAGAATGAGGTTATGAGCACGCTGTGAAAGTAAACGTCAAGAACTCAGCCAACACGCCTCGCCTGCATTATTTATAATTAGACAGACAACACATATACAGTGTGATTTTGTTTTGTTTACAAGGAAAGAAAAACAAAAGATAAAAAGGGAGATATGTTGTATGTATGTGCTGCGGTTGCTTTAAGAACGTTGCGACAGCTGCCGTAAAGAAGGTGCGTTGCTAGCCTGTTTGCTATGTTTCCGGTTGGTCGTAAAAGTGTTCGTCATGTGTTTGTACCCTGCTCAAATCTCTCAGTAAAGTTATTCATTGGATTATACCTTTTGTTTTTAACTTTATTCCATATTGGAGCGCTTTTTCCGGTCCATTGTTTTTCCTGCTTTCCCTATCTGCGCCTAATGACTGAGCTACGTGACGTCATTTCTTGTGATGTCTCACGGGGCATTTCTGGTCGGGACGGGATTCGTTCCGAGGGATTCGAATAAAGAACCAACTCTCTATAGTGGTCTCGATAACGGGTACCGGTTCTCAAAAAAGGATTCGAGTCCGAGGACTCGGTTCTTTTCTTATCGAACAACCGGGAAAACTGGTTTCAAGTATCATCCCTAATGGCGACTGCTAAATTTGAGGGACTCGCAATGACATATTCAGGTAAATAGACACTCAATAGAGCGCATACCTTCTCCAAGTCCAAACCATCACAAATATGTTTTTGCAAGTTTCTCGGGTGTGAGCTCGTCATACTGTACACTACCTTTGTTCGGCAATCAGCCTGCCCAATGTCAACCGTGCTTCATTAAACAACAAAGGCTAATGCAAGGCATGTCACCAAGCTCATTTGCACCACTTGGCTAGTAGCTCTTTGAAACCATATCACACGTAGAGTGTCGCCACCGCCAATGAGTCAAGCTGGGAGGAAAACAGCTCTCTACTTAGATCTCATTAGCAGGCTTTTGTTCCCCTTTTGCATCCTTGTTGCGCATCATGCCGGAGTCGCTGTATATTTGCTCTGTGGAACACAAGGCAAGTTTTAAAGAGGAGACGGTGCACATCATTTATATGCGTGCAATCACGATAATGGTCATGGTTATTTATTGAAGAGGGAACATAGGTTTTTATTGTGGGAATGCTAACAGCAATACATGAACTCAATTGTACTGTTTTGAAACTTAGAATTAAATAAGCATGAATAAGCAATGTAGCAAAATAACATTGATGGTAATTGCAGTAAGAAGAATGAACATGATAATAGGAAATGGGCTATGGTTAATTCATAAACCGTGATAAAAAAACAAAACAGTAAAGGTTTATTTGTTATAGTACTGTTTGAACTTTTAGTGTTTATTGTTATGTTGTGATTAGCCTCTGAGAGTCAACATTTGTTTGCCAACTGCAGAAGAGAAAGTGGAAGAAATATTTGCGTCATCTATTTTGCAAATCATGGCAGATGGCAAATGATGCAATTGAGAACAATATGAACTTTTTGGTCGCAATATTCACTAAATAAACTCTTTATACAATTGATTACCTATTTACCAAGCACACTATACGACTGCTCTGATATTAATCCATATATTAATTATAACCACAAGCTGTACTACTTGCATGGTATCTAGTAACTACTGTTAAAGTTGGGCATAATCATTAACTATAGAGGGACGGCGTGGCGCAGTGGAAGAGTGGCCGTGCGCGACCCGAGGGTCCCTGGTTCAATCCCCACCTAGTACCAACCTCGTCATGTCCGTTGTGTCCTGAGCAAGACACTTCACCCTTGCTCCTGATGGGTGCTGGTTAGCGCCTTGCATGGCAGCTCCCTCCATCAGTGTGTGAATGTGTGTGTGAATGGGTAAATGTGGAAGTAGTGTCAAAGCGCTTTGAGTACCTTGAAGGTAGAAAAGCGCTATACAAGTACAACCCATTTATTTATTATATGAATTAGACATTTGTGGAATTGATCATTTCATTGCCATTTATGCTAAAATGTAATTACCGTATTTTTCGGAGTATAAGTCGCACCGGAGTATAAGTCGCACCTGCCGAAAATGCATAATAAAAAAGGAAAAAAACATATATAAGTCGCACTGGAGCCCGGCCAAACTATGAAAAAAACTGCGACTTATAGTCTTGAATTGAATTGTTTTGTCGTACAAAAAAACAAAACACTGCTCTGGTACATTACTTAAATGCGTCGATTTTGCTTTCCAGTTTTTGTGTTCATTTGCAAATATGTATTCAGTTCAGTTTGTCCTAGATGTGTTGCCTTAGTCGGAAGTAGTTTACTGAAATTAAGTTGAATGTGTCCTTTGTTTAGTGTTATTTATCTGCAATTATCTCACTAAAGGAGTGACTCTTAAACTGTTGTACGCAGGCTCCATCTAGTGGTATACCAAATAATCACTTGATTTAATATTCAAACACAGTGTTACTGTTCAAAGTATGTAATGTTACAATGGCCAAAAATATTAAAAATACTACTTAAATAAAACTTCTGTCCTGTTTTTAATGACTGCTTGGGCCTACTACGCTACTGTATTTTAATGTTGGTCATTATGGTGGTTCTTGAAGAGCCAAATGTTTACTGAGGTGGTACTTGGTGAAAAAAGCTTGAGACTAAAAGCGTAAACATGAACCTTCCTGGCGGTCTATCAATTAGGTATTTATTAAGCAACTAGTCGAGGGTAACACAACTTTGTCGATTAATTTGTTAAGCGATGTGTTAGTCGATTATGTCGACTAATCGGCGAGGCCCTATTTGGGATTTACATTTTTAGGTGAAGTAGTTTAATTTGAATTTTAATTGTTATATAAATCGCTGCCTAATATGAGAGTTTGCCATGGATGTAGTCCGTGTCACTTTAAATAATGTCCACTCTCAGACAAAACCCATCCTCAGGGGGCGGAAAGTTGTTCAACACTTGAAAGAGCAAAAAGTGTTTTCAATATCTGACAAGTTTTTCATGAGGTAGTAAAAGTTTGAAGTTACAAGCAGGCGACAGTGTCTGGTCAGTGTAATAAAACTCCAAAATGCAATGCAGGACCAGTGTGTGGGTTTAATATACCAAATGAAACAGAACCAGTTGGTGCCTCTCAAGTGCTCAGCTTTGTCTGAAAACTATTTTGGTTTTTAGCAGTATAAAATATCTTAGCTGATCCAAGACTTTTCAGTTGAATAAGCATTCCTCTATACCAGACCTGGGCATTCTGCGGCCCGCGGGCCACATCCGGCCCTTTGTGCGTCCCTGTCCGGCCCGCGTGAGGCCAATCATAAATTACAAAATAAATTTAAAAAAGTATCTATGTTGAGTGTGCAATACAACGGTGCTGCTTTTGTTTTGAAAAGCGTTATTTGTATTACTTCTGTGTGGACGTATGCGCGTGTGTGATTGTGAGTGAATGTGAACAGCGGCAATCACAAATTACAAAATAAAGTTTAAAAAACATCTATGTTGTGCGCGCAATACAACTGTGCTGCTTTTATTTTGAAAAGTGTTATTTATGGACGTATGTCCGTGTGTAACCTGTGAGTGAAGGTGCACAGCGACAAGTGATGCACGGTTACTCCCGAGACGCTAAAAAGAGAAAAGTTGATGACGAATGCCGTATTTTCAACAAGACATGGACTGCCAACTTGCCAAGTATTTCTTTACAGAAATTAAAGGTAAAGCCGTGTGCTCAATGTGTGGTACACAGGTTGCTCTGTTTAAAGAATATAATTTGAATCGCCACTACATGACGAAGCACGAGGAAAAATACCGGAATCTGTCTGATGCGCGCAAGGGAGGCTGATGCGTTGATGGTAAAACTGCAAACCCAACAAGGACTTTTTGCCAAATTTCACACCCCCAGAGATGCAGCCATCAGGACAAGTTTCGTAATTTCTCACAAAATCGCCAGAAAAAGTAAAGTGTTTTCTGACGTAGAGTTTATTAAGGAGTGCTTATTGGACTCTGTTGCGCTGATATGCTCGGAAATTTGGAGCTTCAGCTGAAGAACAGAACGGCCGACTTTGACTGTTTTTCCCTGGCTTTGGATGAGAGCTGCGATGTACGTGACACCGCCCAGCTGCTCATCTTCTTACGTGGGATAACTGCAGACTTTCAAATCACGGAAGAGCTAGCAGCCATGCAGTCAATTAAAAGGGACAACCACAGGTAATGACTTGTTCACATAGGTAAATGCTGGGTTTGGACATGTTAGGACTGAAATGGAACAAACTGGCAGGTGTGACAACAGATGGTTGTCCAAATCTGACGGGGAAAAATGTTGGACTTTTAAAGAGGATGCAGGATAAACTTTAAAATAACCCTGTGTAGAAATTGACATTTTTGCATTGTATTATACATCAGGAAGTGTAGTGTAAGACAGTGTTAAAAATAAAACCATCAAAAGCAATCTGCTTTTGGTATAAAGTTAAGTTAGGTTAAATGAAAGTATTATTATTATTATTATTATTATTATTATTATTATTATTATTATTATTGTTATTATTTATCTTACGGTACATCAAAACTAATATTGAGCAAAATTTAATTGAAATATTGTCGATGTGGCCCTCCAGCAGTGCTCGGGTTGCTCATGCGGCCCCCTGTAAAAATTAATTGCCCACCCCTGCTCTATACTATCGTCACTTGTTTGGAAAAGGTATGAACTTATGCAGCTACGTCAGTTTGAGTTTGTGCATTTTTCTTACTTATGCTACCGTTATGATGAACTTTTTGTGCTCATGGTGTCTCTGTAACCTCGGTAAAAGATGTCATAGATTGGTTAAAAAAAAAATATGGCACCATTTCCAGCTTGAAAGGCTTAACAGCAAATGTGACTGGCCTTGACAAATGTCAACTAAGGTGTCAAAGTGGAGGGCGAAGTAGGGTAGTAAGAAAGTAGTTTGTAAAGTGTGAAGAATTCCTGCCGTCATTTAAATATAAAAAAAAAGTGTTGTAAATGTTAAGATCAAATAAATATTGCAGTGAAAGTTAAAAAATAAAGTGTATCAAATTAAGAATGTCTAAGTCTACCTACACCCCCTATCAAAAATGCAAGATGGTTTGTTCCACCTGGATAGCAACAACCCTTCACTCAACACAGACGTCATAAGGTCAGCAAAGCTCACATTTAAGCACCCACTCACAGCACTAGCATTTTGAAAAAAAGGATTAAGTGATAGAAGAAATGTAAAAATTATAAAACATTTTTTGTGGCAAAAAAGGAGAAAGTTATGTGCAAGTTTCACTTTTGCATTTCATCGTACATCACTGTGGTGTGGTCAAGGACCCTCGATTAAAGTTTGAAACAGAGGCGTTGCTAGGTTTTAAAGAAGGAGGAGGCTTAACCCTCAAGAAATGTACTAATAACAATATCATTATAATATTAATGATATATGACTTGCATTACCCACTGATGATAAGCCCACATGTATTAGCTGATATATTAAGAAAAGGAAAACTCGACGGCTATATACCGTATTTTTCGGAGTATAAGTCGCTCTGGAGTATAAGTCGCACCGGCCGAAAATGCATAACAAAGAAGGAAAAAAACATATATAAGTCGCACTGGAGTATAAGTTGCATTTTTGGGAGACATTTATTTGATAAAACCCAACACCAAGAATAGACATTTGAAAGGCAATTTCCATCCATCCATCCATCCATCTTCTTCCGCTTATCCGAGGTCGGGTCGCGGGGGCAGCAGCCTAAGCAGGGAAGCCCAGACTTCCCTCTCCCCAGCCACTTCGTCCAGCTCTTCCTGTGGGACCCCGAGGCGTTCCCAGGCCAGCCGGGAGACATAGTCTTCCCAACGTGTCCTGGGTCTTCCCCGCGGCCTCCTACCGGTCGGACGTGCCCTAAACACCTCCCTAGGGAGGCGTTCGGGTGGCATCCTGACCAGATGCCCGAACCACCTCATCTGGCTCCTCTCGATGTGGAGGAGCAGCGGCTTTACTTTGAGCTCCTCCCGGATGGCAGAGCTTCTCACCCTATCTCTAAGGGAGAGCCCCGCTACCCGGCGGAGGAAACTCATTTCAGCCGCTTGTACCCGTGATCTTGTCCTTTCGGTCATAACCCAAAGCTCATGACCATAGGTGAGGATGGGAACGTAGATCGACCGGTAAATTGAGAGCTTTGCCTTCCGGCTCAGCTCCTTCTTCACCACAACGGATCGATACAGCGTCCGCATTACTGAAGACGCCGCACCGATCCGCCTGTCGATCTCACGATCCACTCTTCCCTCACTCGTGAACAAGACTCCGAGGTACTTGAACTCCTCCACGTGGGGCAAGATCTCCTCCCCAACCCGGAGATGGCACTCCACCCTTTTCCGGGCGAGAACCATGGACTCGGACTTGGAGGTGCTGATTCTCATCCCAGGCGCTTCACACTCGGCTGCGAACCGATCCAGCGAGAGCTGAAGATCCTGGCCAGATGAAGCCATCAGGACCACATCATCTGCAAAAAGCAGAGACCTAATCCTGCAGCCACCAAACCAGATCCCCTCAACGCCTTGACTGCGCCTAGAAATTCTGTCCATAAAAGTTATGAACAGAATCGGTGACAAAGGGCAGCCTTGGCGGAGTCAAACCCTCACTGGAAACGTGTCCGACTTACTACCGGCAATGAAATGAAAGGCAATTTAAAATAAATAAAGAATAGTGAACAACAGGCTGAATAAGTGTACGTTATATGAGGCATAAATAACCAACTGAGAACGTGCCTGGTATGTTAACGTAACATATTATGGTAAGAGTCATTCAAATAACTATAACATATAGAACATGCTATACGTTTACCAAACAATCTGTCACTCCTAATCGCTAAATCCCATGAAATCTTATACGTCTAGTCTCTTACGTGAATGAGCTAAATAATATTATTTGATATTTTATGGTAATGTGTTCAAAATTTCACACATAAGTTGCTCTTAGTCCGAAAAATACGGTAGTTATATTTAAGTGAATATTGACAAGTATACACAAATGTTTTTTTACAGGTTTTTGTTAGAAACAAAACACACTTGTGGGGTTATCTCGATATGTTCTGGTGTAGATATGTCAATCTCATCTTTTAAAGTCGAAAACCTAATTCAAGTTTTTACATGTGTTTTAAAAATATGGTTTCAAACTAATTCATGCAACAATTAGTTTTTTTTAATGCATGTAAACATACCAAGTGTGTGTGTGTGTGTATGGATCGGCGACGTTGGGTTTAGGGTGGGATAGGTGGCACTTCTGGAGTCTTGTTATGGCGGCCCAGAATTTGGTGCTACACCCTTGATTGTCAACTTTAAAAGCCTCCAGAAACATGCAAAAATGTGTTTAATATTTTCATTGTTGGTTGATTGAGTTTAAATGTATTTTTGTTACAGTAGTTCTTGAGCATTGAATTGTGTTGTTTGTGCATCATTGTCCGCTCTGCTAATTACGTTCTAAGTCTCTTGCATTGCGATTCTTATCTGTTCTTTCCCAGTCCATAACCCTTTGACCTTTAGTGCTTCAGCTTATTTACTGTGCAATACCTCTCTGTACTGAGTCAGCCACAGCAGGTGTCCTAAGCATTGTAAATAAAACATCCTGTTGGTGAAATATTGAATAGGTGCTTGTGTTGCCAGAGGCAGGAGAAGTGAGGGCCAATGGGTCGGTGAGTACAGAAAATAGACTGAGGTAAAAAAAAAAAAAAAAGGGTGAATGTACAGTATGGGTATATACACTAAAATACTTAAATGAAGGAAGAAAACAGAAACTATTAATAGACTTAAAGCAGCTTCTACCTCCTGCTTCTTGCCTGCTTTTCGCCTTTGCTGCCCATCCATCCATCCATCTTCTTCCGCTTATCCGAGGTCGGGTCGCGGGGGCAGCAGCCTAAGCAGGGAAGCCCAGACTTCCCTCTCCCCAGCCACTTCGTCCAGCTCCTCCCGGGGGATCCCGAGGCGTTCCCAGGCCAGCCGGGAGACATAGTCTTCCCAACGTGTCCATCATTGTAATTTTTTGGGGTTTGCCTTATGCCAAAATTATCACATTGTCAAAAAAAAAAAATATATATATATATATATATATATATATTTATTTTATTTTTCTTTTGTTTTTTGGCACACATATATATATATATATATATATATATATATATATATATATATATATATATATATATATATATATATATATATATATATATATATATATATATATATATATGTGTGTGTATACTGTGTGTATGTATACTGTATGTATGTGTATGTATATATATATATATATATATATATATATATATATATATATATATATATATATATATATATATATATATATATGTGTATGTATGCTTGGGCAGTCAGGGATCTCCAGCGCTCACGATCTTCTGCTGTTCGTAGCAGGGTTTGGAAGCTACAGCCAGTCCATTCTTTGATGTTGTCCATCCAGGCCTTTCTCTGCCTGCCTCATCGCCGCTTCCCCTCTACTGTTCCCTGCAGGATGTGCCTTGTGACATGACCAAACCAGGTCAGCTTGCGACGTTTAACTATTGAGAGTAGAGGTTCCTGTTCGCCAGCATGGGTGGTAACTAGTTGTCTAACATAATCATTTGTCCGGTGTTCACTGTATGGTATATGTAGCATTCTTCTGTAACACTTGCTTTCAAAGGACTGTATCCTGCGCTCAGTGTCCGCTGTGAGCGTCCAGCTCTCACAACCATAGAGTAGGGTGGAAAGAACAGGTGACTTGTAGAGTCTGACCTTCACCTGGCAGCTGATGGTATTGCTTTTCCAGATGCTGGTCAGTCTTGTCATGGCTGATGTTGCTATGCTGATTCTTGCTCTGATCTCTTTTGTGGAGCTGCCATCTTCACTCACAAAGGACCCGAGGTACTTAAAGTCCTTTACTTCCTCCAGGGTTTGTCCATTCAATGTGATGTTCGGTGGTGGTAAGTGACTGTGACTGTTCACCAGGATCTTGCTCTTCTTTGCACTTATCTCCATTCCATAAGCTCTCGCCGCCTCCTCCAGTCTGGTTGTCAGTTCCTGGAGCTCAGCCTCACTTTTTCCCATAAGGTCAATGTCATCCGCGAAGTGAAGGTTGGAGACGGGTCTTCCTCTGATGGTAACGGAGGTGTGGAATTCTTGGAGTGGTTTTTCCATGATGTTCTCCAGGAAGACATTACACCAATAGATGTTTTAATCAAACTTTTTTTATTGGCATTTTCAAATAGACAGAAACAAGTGCAAGTCGAAATAGTACAATTTTAAAGTCAGTAAATTATTCACACCCTTTCCCTTAAAAACCAAACCACCCACCCCACTCAGGTCACACCAACAAGGGCCATATGGCACAATCATATAACAAGTAAGACGACAAAGACAGACACATTCTCACACACACACACACATACGAAGCCAGAGACAGACAAACATACCAATAGATGTTTTAAAAGGTTCTCCTATGCTGTTGTTGATGAGAACTGCACTGCTTGAGTCTGTATAAAGTTCTTGGATGACCTGTATGAGATTATTGTCTAAATTGTAATTTCTGAGAACCTGCCATAGTCCTTCATGCCAGACACGGTCAAAGGCTTTTTTAAATATATATTATGTATATGTATATATATATATATATACACACACACACACACACATATATATATATATATATATATATATATATATATATATATATATATATATATATATATATATATGTGTGTGTGTGTGTGTGTGTGTGTGTATGTATGTATGTATGTATGTGTATATATATATATATATATATATATATATATATATATATATATATATATATATATATATATATATATATATATATATATATATATATATATATATATATATACGGCGTGGCGCAGTGGAAGAATGGCCGTGCGCGACCCGAGGGTCCCTGGTTCAATCCCCACCTCGTACCAACCTCGTCATGTCCGTTGTGTCCTGAGCAAGACACTTCACCCGTGCTCCTGATGGGTGCTGGTTAGCGCCTTGCATGGCAGCTCCCTCCATCAGTGTGTGAATGTGTGTGTGAATGGGTAAATGTGGAAGTAGTGTCAAAGCGCTTTGAGTACCTTGAAGGTAGAAAAGCGCTATACAAGTACAACCCATTTATTTATTATTTATTATATATATATATATATATATATATATATATATATATATATATATATATATATATATATATATATACATATATGTGTATATATATGTATATATATATTTATATATGTATATGTATGTATATATATATATATATATATATATATATATATATATATATATACATATATGTGTATATATATGTATATATATATTCAAATAGTATATATATAGTATGTATATGTATATAGTATATATGTGTGCGAGGGTGCATGTATACATACATACAGTGTATATACTGTTTTCCGTAAAAAAAAAAAAAAGTACTGTGTGTTAATACTTTTGGAATGCAACAGATTCATTGGATTTACATTATTTCTGGAGGGAAATGCCTTTGTTTTTGTGTGGGTGTCTTTGTCTGTCCTTTTGGAACAAGCTGCCACTAGCTATTGTAAATATTATTTCCTACCATCCATCCATCCATGTTCTACCGCTTGTCCCTAGTATACCTTAAATGGGAACTGAAATCCAGTCCCAACTGTAGGTTACTGACATAGATAAAGTTTTGATACCACTATTGCAAGGTTTATGAAGTATAAAAGAATCCCACTTTTTGGATTGTGACATTGAACAAAAAAAAGTAATATACTTCCACCACATAGTCCCAAAATAGTCTGAGGCGCTCAGTGTCTGCCCTCTGTATTATCTGTCTCGCTGCCATTTCAACTCCCTTTGCATTTCGTCTGCACTGAACCCCCCTTGTGCTATCTGATCTCCCACTCACCTGCCCACCTGTCCATCTCGCAGTCACATCCCCCTCTATATATACCTGTCCACTTTGTCTTGTGCTCACTTGTCCTGATCCTGTCCTCCAGTGTTTGACCCAACCTGTCCCCACTTCCTTGCCTGATTTCTTCCCCTCAGCTGAGTGCCGTCTCATCCTCTGCATACTTTAGTAAGGCTTCCTGTTGTAGGTGGTGAATGCACGTCCTGGTTTGACTCGGAGCTTCTTTCTGCAGCGCTTTGTCTAAATATGTAATTTAGTCAAGCACTTCCTACGTATCACCATAGGGACCCTGACAGTAATTATTGCTGGTAACCTTAGAATGACAACTGGTAGTTACTATCTAAAACCAACATTTCGATGTATAGCCGAGTCTTGTTTTTCAGCATTTGGGTTCTCATTAGGATGTGCTTGAATGCTGTGCAGAAAAGTAATGAACTGTAATTAGTAGACAACTTTTTTTGCTCTTCTTGAACATGTTTTATTTTTCAATCCATGACATGTGTGTGACAGGAGGAAAAGCTCTGACTTGCTTGGGGAGAAGTCGTTTTGCGGATATAAAACCATCCATCTTATATTCAGGTCAACACAGTACTCAGTAAGGTAATATTCCTGGTGGTGTGATAGTACACATGTTTGCCTTTTGTGGCAGTAGTACTGTATTTTTTGGGCTATATAAGCTGCACCCACAAATGTTTTGAAAAAAATGTAATGAAAAGGGGGTGAATAAAAATATGTTTCCATATATTAGCCACACCGGACTATAAGCTGCAGATTTATACGCTTTGAAATTAGTTATTTATACAGAAACATTTTGAAAAGTTTATTTATATTTTATTTTTATTTTTTTTAATTATTTTATACATTATTTATATTTACTCAGTGGCCTAGTGGTTAGAGTGTCCGCCCTGAGATTGGTAGGTTGTGAGTTCAAACCCCGGCCGAGTCATACCAAAGACTATAAAAATGGGACCCATTACCTCCCTGCTTGGCACTCAGTATCAAGGGTTGGAATTGGGGGTTAAATCACCAAAAATGATTCCCGGGCGTGGCACAGCTGCTGCCCACTGCTCCCCTCGACTCACAGGGGGTGAACAAGGGGATGGGTCAAATGCAGAAGACAAATTTCACCACACCTAGTGTGTAAGTGACAATCAGTAGTACTTTAACTTTAACTTTAACTTAACTTATATACCTTAAAGGTGCCATATGTTGCCAGAAATGGTACTACAATCACGGTCAAAATGATGTAGTCCCCTCCCTCTCTTCCTGACTGAGGTTGCCAGATACGCAGCCGAATCCAGCTCGATCGACTGGGCTACTCCTAGGAACTGCAAACTTCCACTGCCTCTTATTGAGGTGCTGGGACCATAATAGCTGAATAGACAAGAGTTTTGTCAATAACAAATCTCTAACCAACACAGGAATTGGGCTTTTTTTCAGGAAGAAGCATGTCATGCCTGCGTACAAAATCACAACAAATGGCAATCGTATGGTTATTGTCAGTATTATCAGAAAACAAAGACTAAAACAAACTACAACCAACACTAGCAAGGGTTATACTGGTGAAATGAAGTAGAACATGCTTAGCAGACTAATGTACGCCCAAAACTAAAGAGGAGACATTTTACAACAATACAATAATACAACAATGTTTGCCTATAGGCTACACGAATGAGGAACAATTTGATCATGTGATTTGGCTGTCTCCATACGTTTCACATTGCCATGATGACAGGCGTGCTAATGATGGAACCACAGCGCATCAGCATATTTATACTCCAAAATGATAGGTTTTGGAGTAGGACTAGATCTGACCAATCTAAGTCTATGAGCATGAACTGATGAAGCCCACTTGGATGAGAGGCGAAGCGAAACGTCTTCTAAAAAAACCGAACGATTGAATGCCCTGAGAATCAATGTAAGTGGACCCCGACTTAAACAAGTTGAAAAACTTATTCGGGTGTTACCATTTAGTGGTCAATTGTACGGAATATGTACTTCACTGTGCAACCTACTAATAAAAGTCTCAATCAATCAATCTCAAGGTAAATGTATTCTGTTTTTGGCTAGCTTGCTAACCTGTACTTGCTAGCGCCATGTATTGAATGTATTGAAGGTTGTATCTATTATGTGTGACTGCCATCTACTGGTCACACTTATCATTACATCATACACCAAATAAAATAGCTTTGAGTTCGTTAAGCACAACCAGAATCAATCCGTACATTAGGTGTACCGGGTTATAAGGCACACTGTCGATTTTTGAGAAAATAAAAGATTGTAAGTGCCCCTTATAGTCCAAAACATACGGTAGTCACTTGAATTCCAGTGAAAAGATAAAACTTTAAAAAAAATAAAAAAATACTCTATTGATGCTCGTTGAACTGAGGTCTTGTGAGAACCGCATACACAACTTTTTTTGTTTGTCACTCACCGTACATCTTGTTAAGTGGCAAAATGTTAAAGAAAATACAAAACATGCCAAATTAGTCTTTTTTTTGTTTTTTGTACCATTTTGCAGGACGTCATGCATGTATATCGATGTATATGAACAAGAAGGCATACTGCTACTAGTTAAGTAAAAATGGGGACGGAATTCTGTATTTTTATAGACGCCGACCACATTTCTTCTCTACGACCGGGCATTGATTCACATAAAATCAAACGGTGCCTTTTGTCAATACCTTTGTTGTTCGGGACGTCAGGTCTGGTTGCAGACTTAACAGCTATACACTTGGCAAGGAAACAAGCAGTCAAGCAGCATTCAGAGTGCCTCGAGGTAATGTTGCAATTTTTAATGCCTGATGTAAAACGCTTAAACGTAAAGTAAAGCTCCGCTTTTCCATAATGATCTAGCTTGATGCTAATTTACATTGGTTTTGCCGTATACACGCTACTGATTAGCATTAGTGATTTTTCATGGCGGTTTTAACACCTCCAAAATTGGAATTTAAAAAATTACAACTAAGATGCACGTTATAATCAAACAGCTAATTTGTAATAAGTACAGTACATACAGTGTAAACACTTTGTAGGATGCAACATGAGACTAGACTAGCACATTCTGCTTCATGGCAAAAACTACTTACGAGCTTGGCAACACACCGTAGTCTATACACTACTATCATCTATTGTCTTGGAATTGCAGCTACAAGCAAAGTCTACTATTTAATACTTGCAAATGAGACTCAGAAGTATAATAAGAAAACAGGATTTATTAACTTGACAGCACAGTTGTCATAGTCAGATCATTTTCAAATAGGTTCATTTCCCACTCAGCACTGGCAACCAGTCCGAGGTTTACCCAGCTTTACACCCAAAAGTCAGTCGGGATAAACACCTTTTTACACGTAATCCTGAACAGGATAAGCAGTGTTTGATGAAAGGATCAATGGCACTCAAATGAAGGACATATACAAAGTTTAAAAGCTTATTCCATTCTGTGTTGTCTCCTTCTCTCTATCCAAAAGATCCATGGTGGAGGAGGGCGGCAAACGAGCTATGATAAATCCTCTTTCTAATCCAATATAATTACAGCAGCCATACCATGAGTGTAGACACACACACACACACACACACACACACACACACACACACACACACTCTTCAGATGATTACACCAGTGTTGTCAGCATGGATTGTTAGAGGAGCTAATGATGCAAGTTGCCATGTAGCAGGGCCGGGGTCAGGATGCGCAGTAGAAAAAACAAAACAAAAGGACATCATTAAAGCTATTAGCCATTGGGAGAAGCGGACTGGATGAATGGACAGCAGAGGGACGCAAATAAAGGGTTGTCAAAATCTAAACCGAGCGGGTCATCTGCGAGACCCCCGCGCTTCACGCTCCTTCATTTATTTCCATGTGCTGAAGCGATGCATCTTCCATTCCTTTAACACTGTATTGCTTACCAACCACAAATAAATCATTTATAGATACAACGGAACCGTATTTGGAGGGTAACAATACCATTATATGAACACAAACAAAATGTAATCATTGTTTTAATGCAGTGGTTCACTTATTTCTGCATCTGAACGACTGTTAAATTTTGCAAAAATCGTAGCATAAATGTAAAGGGAACAGTTTGACCCTGGAACTGATACTTTCTATTTGTCCTGTTTTCTTTCTTTCTTTAGTTTATTTCGAACATGAACACACTTACATCATAATACATCACACAATTTCATCATTTCATTTTACATCATGCCCGAAAAGGAGTAGGAAGAAGCAAAGCTTATTTAATCCTACCCCTTTCCCACTTCAAAGCATTTACAAATATATAGAATCATTTACTGACCTTTTTATATAATAAAATAACATCTATGAATTAGTATAAAACAGTTTTGTAATATGTAATTAATTAATTAATTCAGTCATTATTAATATACTGAGTTGAAGAATATCTTATTTTCAATAAGGTTGGAAGTATTTCTCATAATTATTCTTCTTTGTACTCTGTAAGCACTATTATTTTGAACAACCTCTTAAACTGGATCATACCAGTACAATTGTTAACTTCTTTACTTAATCCATTCCATAATTTAATTCCACATTTCTATAGGGAATGTTTGAATTGTGGCAGCACGGTGGTCCATGGGTTAATGTGTGTGCCTCACAATACTAAGGTCCTGGGTTTGATCCCCAGGCTCAGGGTCTTTCTTTGTGGAGTTTGCATGTTATCCTCGTGACTGTGTGGGTTCCCTCCGGGTACTCCAGTTTCCTGCACCTGGGGATAGGTTGATTGGCAACACAAAATTGACCCTAATGTGTGAATGTTGTCTATGTGTCAGTGTTGGCCCTGCGATGTGGTGGCGACTTGTCCAGGGTGTACCCCGCCTTCCGCCCGAAGTTCAGCTGGGATAGGCTCCAGCACCCCCGCGCCACCCGAGAGGGACAAGCGGTAGAAAATGGATGGATGGATGTTTGAATTGTTCAATTTGCTTTTCGCGTTTTAAGATTGTGTAAATGTTTGTACAAGCTGGAAATAAACGTATTAGTAAAATAATTAATTAGTAATTTTAATAAACAAAAATCATGTTTTTGGTTTTTTTTTTAATAACTATTTCTGCATTGATTTATGTTATTATTATTGTTTCATTGATTAAATTTCGATCAGATTCACACAAATGTCTTAATTATTCTGCCGTGTTTATGATGTATTTAGATATTTTCTGCATGTGTTACCCTTAGTATAATGTATTACGTTTTATTTTTAGTAGTACGAAGACACAGGAAAATATCATACGTTTAATTTGTTTGACTTTTTTGCTTTACAAATCCACCCAATTATTATTGTTATTATTATTTTATTTTTTTTGTAACGTATTTAATTCATACGCAGCTCCTAAAGGGACATGGGGACATGGAAATACAGCCGAATTAACTCCTGAACTGGCATTTTCACTCAGACTGTTTCTACAAATATTTGTGAAAGAATGGGCCGCTCTCAGTGATTTCCAGCGTGGAACTGTCACAGGATGCCACCTGTGCAACAAATCCAGTCGTGAAATTTCCTTGCTCCTAAATATTCCAAAGTCAACATTATTATAAGAACAGTGAAGAGTTTGGGAACAACAGCAAGTCAGCCACCAAGTGGAAGGTCACGTAAACTGACAGAGAGGGGTCAGCGGATGCTGAAGCACATAGTGCAAAGACTTTCTGCACAGTCAGTTGCTACAGAGCTTCAAACTTCATGTGACCTTCCAATTAGCCCACGTACAGTACGCAGAGAGCTTCATGGAATTGGTTTCCATGGCCGAGCAGCTGTATCTAAGCCATACATCACCAAGTCCAATGCAAAGCGTCGGATGCAGTGGTGTAAAGCACGTCGCCACTGGACTCTAGAGCAGTGGAGACGCCTTCTCTGGACTGATGATTCACGCTTTTCCATCTGGCAATTTGATGGACAAGTCTGGGTTTGGAGGTTGCCAGGAGAACGCTACATTTCGGACTGCATTGTGCCAAGTGTGACATTTGGTGGAGGAGGAATTATGGTGTTGGGTTGTTTTTTTAGGAGTTGGGCTTGGCCCCTTACTTCCAGTGAAAGGAACGTTGAATGCTCCGGGATACCAAAACATTTTGGACAATTCCATGGAATGGCACTTTAAGTTTATATGTGAGTAAAGGCAGGTGGCCAAATACTTTTGGCAATATAGTGTACATATCTAAAAAAAAATGTTCCCCATCTCTCTTTAGGGGCTCCGTAAATTCACACAAATGAAAATTTCCTTCATTGTCTTGCAATATGGGGGATATATTTAGATATTTTCTGTATGAATTACCCTGACTTTCATTCACACATTATTACTTTTAACAGGACTAAGACACAGGAAAACATAATATTGTATTTGCTTCACTCATCTACCCAAAGCCTATTAAATTCACATGAATTATTAGCTCCTTCATTATCCTGTAGTGTTGGTGATCTATTTAGATTTGTGTCTCTATAAATTACTCCTATTTGTAAAGTTGTATTGTTTATAGCAGTTGCCATATGTCTTTCATTTTATTTGGTGTTTTGCATAACCACAAAACATGTAAATGCTAATGTAAGCTGTCTACTTGCTCCTCATTAAAACTAAAAGATACATTTTCCCGAAGAAATGCAGTGTCACACTGTGTGAGTTATTATTCTTTTTTGGCAATAAATAAATAAATTGTGCATCCTCATTTTCTTGTCTATAATGTGCAGCCAGTAAAACATCTGGTGATTTTGTTGTGTTTGCCTTTCAAGTGTCTCACAGCTGTCCCCTGTTTAAAATCCAACTGGAGGGCTATTGATTACACTCCATACCAAACGTCCATGTTAGGCCTGACGAGGAAACAACAGATGTTTGAAAACATTGCTCTGAGAGTCGTTATTTAAAGAGTCGCGCGGTTTTACTACCCCCCATTTCCCAGCATTAATAAAAATGTTCATGGGCTGCAGGTGGCAAACCTGCGTGTTGTTTAGCAACAACAGACTGTTTGTTGCACTGTTCTATTATTTTACTCATAAATGTCAAATACCTTTTGTAATCAAAAATATGTATATTTTTCTTCATCACTATAACTATGCAGGTGCCTACCCTTTTTGCTTTGTAACGTTATAATTAAAATGATAAATTATTAATATTATGGTATTATTTAGAACTAAATCACAGTCATTAAGCAATTCCCACCCATGTATGCTAATGCTTTTCAGTATTTCTTTTTGCTTTGTAACGTTATAATTAAAATTATAAATTATTAATATTATGGTATTATTTAGAACTAAATCACAGTCATTAAGCAATTCCCACCCATGTATGCTAATGCTTTTCAGTATTTCTTTTTTGTAGATTTAGTTTAATTGCTGTTTTATTTGTTTTTAAGTTGTATTTGTTTATTTATTTTAAATTATATTGCATAATTGTACACTTAAACATGTTAATTCAACTACTATAATATTAAATGACTATTCATTAAAATAAAACAAAAAAGAAAATGTTGAATTAATAAAGTAAATGATATAAAGTAAATTGTATTTAGTTACTTAGGTAGTTAGTTAATTAGCAACATAGCTAGATTTTGGGTTTTTTTCGAATAACCGCCCTGATTCTGAATTGTTTACTATTAGGGAGATAGAGCCTGGCGGAGATCTACGCCCACCGAGTGATTTTCTTTTAATATTTAATTGTATTTATCCTTTTTTACGCTGTGCTGTGCTGCTATTGCCACTGTCTTCTACAACCTGCAAGTCGCTTGCCTTCTCTGCATGCTGGAATCACGCCAACATGCGACATGCGGCATCGTCACAAATTCGACTAAATAATAGTATCCAATCGAGACATGTGCATGTTTTTAGGAACTAAAATTTGCATTAATGTGTAATTTTAATACGTTGTAATAGTTGTTGTATTGTTTCACAATTGTACCCATCAAATTGCATTGAAATTAGGATTAAGATATTAAAGTGATACTGTAGTATTCATGCACGTGCTAACATTGTGTGCTTTTTGACAACTTGAACATGGTTTCATTAGTTTTGCTGTGTTTTTTGTCATAGTAATTAATTTTATTGGCATTTTACAGAATACAAATAATGTTTGATAGTGTTGTCAGGGGATTTTAAAAAATGGGTGATTATGTAATTATTCAATAAAATTGTATTTGGAACCTGGTAAAACTTCACAAGCACAAATTCTGTTCAAGTGATCAACCGCCCCACCCCTGTGTGTGAATCAGCAGAAAAAACATATATAATTATTCATCTTATTTGGCCCATTTTTAATTGCACCTAAATAAATGCTTACAAAACAGATTAATAGGAACTAGGGTTGTCCTGATACCAATATTGTGGTAGCAGTACTGGTACTAAAATGTATTTTGATTCTTTTTTATAGTTCTCCAAATAAATTTGACCACGAAAAATGTCATTACTGGCTTTATATTACCAAAAAAATCTTACGGTACATTAAACATATGTTTCTTATTTCAATCAAAGAACCTAAATAAAATACTGAACATACTAGACAACTTGTCTTTTAATAGTAAGTAAGCAAACAAAGGCTCCTAATTTGGCTGCCTACATATGCAGTAACATATTGTGTCATTTCTCATTCTATTATTTTGTCAAAATTATGAGCGACAAGTGGTAGAAAATGGATTATTAATCTACTTGTTCATTTACTGTTAATATCTGGTTATTTGTTTTAACATGTTCCATATACACTTCTGTTAAAATGTAATAATCACTTATTTTCCTGTTGTTTGATACTTTACATTACCGTATTTTTCGGACTATAAGTCGCAGTTTTTTTCATAGTTTGGCTGGGCTCTAGTGTGACTTATATATGTTTTTTTTCTTCTTTATTATGCATTTTCGGCAGGTGCGACTTACACTCCGGTGCGACTTATACTCCGAAAAATACGGTAGTTTTGGATGATATCACAAATTTGGGTGTCAACCCGATAGCAAGTAGTTACAGGATTATACATTGGTCGTATTCAAAGTCCTCATGTTTCCAGGGACATTTTTCCTGAGTTTATAAACATAATATAAAGTTAAATAAAATGAAATAAGATGTTGTGATGCCAAACAATATCGACTAGTAGTATCGACTAGATACACTCTTGTACTTGGTATCATTACAGTGGATATCAGGTGTAGATCCACCCATGGCGTTTGTTTACATAGTCACACCGGTGAGCTACGGTGTGTAGTGAAGCATGTTTAGCTATTCCTCGTCCTGCAGGGATGATACTTGTAAGAAACGTACTTTATTTGTCGCCATGGAGGCGAGGATTAGTGATTTAGAAGTAACTACAACATTGCCGTCTGCAAATGGACGTTAGCCGCTAGCTAGTTAGCCATGTTTTAAAACAGTGGTCTCCAACCTTTTTTGCACCACGGACCGGTTTAATGTAGGCATTATTTTCAGGGAACTGCCTTTCCACTTAAGCCAGATAAATACAGCAAAAATAAGTGCATGAAAAATACAACTCACTATAACGTTAAATTAGTGGGAGCGCTGGGCTTGTTTCTTTGCATTGAGATGCAGATGGAAATTAATTTTTTATATGTTCATTAATGTGCATTGTCACAGAGTTATAACAAATTGCAACTTCCAATGAGAAGTTTTATTGTACATCTATAAACAAGCTTATCGGTGTGTCTAGTGGGACAGGTGAAAGTTAAGTCGGAGAAAATGGAGTGCTTTATAAATTATTTTAATGTTTCTCTGCGGCTCGGTAGCAAATGCTTCACGGACCGGTAGTAGGGGCCCGCTGTTTTAAAGCACCTCTTGCTGAGCGGTGTTTTAGTGTTATAGCTTCACCTTTATTGTTAGTTTTTAAGCCAAAATAATTCCATTCTCCCTTTTCTGTCGACACACCGAGTCTGCTTGTAAGTACTCCGTACGTGTGCGTTGCCTAACATCTTCCTCTGCTCGTAAAAACAGCAATGTCACGGAAAAAAATAAAAACGGGACCGGTATTGTTCAGAGGCAGTATCGTACCATGTTTTAATTCATTAGTACTCCGGTACTTTATTAGTACCGGTATAGATTAGATTAGATTAGATAGTACTTTATTAATCCCCGAGGGGAAATTAGATACCGCACAGCCCTTATAGAAACCATCCATCTAAACCAGGGGTGTCAAACTCATTTTAGATCGGGGGGCCGCATGGAGAAAAATCTACTCCCAAGTGGCACGATAACTTAAAAATCAAGACGACTTCAGATTGTTCTCTTTGTTTAAAAATAGAACAAGCACATTCTGAAAATGTACAAATCATAATGTTGTTGGGGATTTTTAAACTTACATGTTGCGGTTAAAAATATTCTATCTTTATTTGTCCTTATTTATACTTTATGAATAAATGATGTGCTAATGTTCATCAGTCAACTCATTGGTGTTAATGTTTAATCTATCAAGATAAAAAAAATTGTATCGAAATCAAATTACAGTATGTTATTTATGTAGTTTGCTCATTTTCCTCGACTATTTTCCTGTACTAACATCATGTGGTTTACTGTATTTCCTTGAATTGCCGCCGGGGCGGTAATTAATTTAAAACCTCTTCTCACTCCGTCGCTTACCAAAGGCATGTGGTAAATGCAAGCATGCGCTAATTATTTTAAAACTTCTTCTCACTCCGGCGCTTACCAAAGGCATGCGGTAAATTTAGGCCTGCGCTTTGAGTGTGATGTAAGGATACCATCATGAAAAGCACATTTAATTAAAAAAAAACATTATTATGGTCTTACCTTTACTTATAAATGAAGTCAATGCGCAGCTCCTTCTGAACAAAAGCATCGATAACTTGTTTATAGAAGTCTTCCTTATCTTTCTTCAGTTTTAAAAGTCTCTCTGTCTTCCTTTAATTATTACCTCCTGCTTCGATTGAAAGTCCAGTTTAGAAAACTGTTTTATTTTAGATATGTAATCCTCCATGTTAAAAGTGCAAGCGAGAGGAAAAAATAAACGATCGCTGCTAACTGTTGCGGCTTGTTGTCACTTCTTCTGCAGCCGAGTAGTTGCAAGAAGGATCACTAGTGCCCTCTACCACCAGGAGGCGGTAGTCATTTAATGACTCATATTTGACACACGCAGCTACAGTATATTAATAAAACATAGCTGCTTACTGTTCTTTTTAGCATATTCAATATCCATCCATCCATCCATTTTCTACCGCTTATTCCCTTCTTGGACCTTAAATTCTACTTAATAGTTCTTTATCTTCTTCCCTTTATGCGATTTTAAATTATTATTTTGAAAATGATGACAGGTGAAGTGTCACTCGTGACGTGACGAGTTTGACCCGGCAGAAATTCTAGACATGCGCTAAAAAAAATAATATTTTGCGAAACGAGTTTGACCCGGCGTTAATCCTGAGCCGGCGGTAATGCTAAGCATGCGCTAATTATTTTGCGAAACGAGTTTGACCCGGCGGTAATTCTAGGCATGCGCATACTATATACCCGGCGGCAATTCAAGGAAATACGGTATTTTTGTTTTACATATGTAGCATCATCTACAAAGATATAAATAATTGCTGTTGCGACATCTAGTGGACACATTTAGAACAGCAGTTAATTTCATTCAAAAATGTTGGCTCATATTTATACTTAGCAAACTCATCCCGCAGGCCGGATAAAACCTGCTGACACCCCTGGTCTAAGCTGTGTAAAGTTGATTTGTTCATTCATTTTATTGATTATTTTTCAAAAATGTGTTGTTTAATTCCATAGAATTGCATGTTTTTCCCCTCATGACCATTATTATTTTAACAAGTTTTAACAATTTTTTTGTATTAATGTATAGTTTTTTTTTCAGGTATATATTTAAAATGCTTGCCCTGCCAAAAAGCCCCCACTCAAAGTTTATTTCATTGCTTCCTGTGTGGAAGCACACACACGGCCGCAGAGGCTACAATAACCTTCCTCTTGTGTTAGCTTTCTGTTACCATCTATTATGTTAACGGGTCGGTTTTGACCCATGTCTTAAATCAGCTGTAAAATACACTAAAAACAATTATCTATCATCCAATTTGTTTCTCATCTCTTGGTTACCTTGTTAGGCTTCCTTATCCATGAAAATGTTGGTTTTAATATTTTTGGTGTGGGCCATTGGGCCTTTTTTTTGTCAGTATACCCCTCGATTTCAATTAAGAAAATTGTAAAATTAACCTCAAGAGAATCGTATAAATAAATAAAAGGTTGTTGTGTTACCTGACTATTACTGAGGGGTATTAGAACACATCTCTTAAATAAATTTGTTTTATTTATTTTTTCATTTTAATAATTTTAACTAAAGTAACATCTATGGTGTTACAGGTCAATTTCGACCCATATATATTTACTTCAAGAAAAAGGCTAAAAAGTATTTTTTTCAGCAACATAACTTTAAGACAAACACAAAATGAAAAGCAGAACAAGTCATAACACAAAATATAGATTTGCAAAGTCAAACAAACAACAGCAAATCAAGTTAAGTTAAGTTAAAGTTAAAGTAGCAATGATAGTCACACACACACACTAGGTGTGGTGAAATGTGTCCTCTGCATTTGACCCATCCCCTTTGTTCACCCCCTGGGAGGTGAGGGGAGCAGTGGGCAGCAGCGGTGCCACGCCCAGGAATCATTTTTGGTGATTAGAAGCATTTAAGTCCCATCTTAAAACTCATTTGTATACTCTAGCCTTTAAATAGCCCCCCTGTTAGACCAGTTGATCTGCCGTTTCTTTTCTTTTCTCCTCTGCTCCCCTTTTCCTTGAGGGGGGGGGGCACAGGTCCGGTGGCCATGGATGAAGTGCTGGCTGTCCAGAGTCGGGACCCGGGGTGGACCGCTCGCCTGTGCATCGGCTGGGAACATCTCTACGCTGCTGACCCGTCTCCGCTCGGGATGGTGTCCTGCTGGCCCCACTATGGACTGGACTCTTACTATTATGTTGGATCCACTATGGACTGGACTCTCACAATATTATGTCAGACCCACTCGACATCCATTGCTTTCGGTCTCCCCTAGAGGGGGGGGGGGTTACCCACATATGCGGTCCTCTCCAAGGTTTCTCATAGTCATTCACATCGACGTCCCACTGGGGTGAGTTTTTCCTTGCCCGTATGTGGGCTCTGTACCGAGGATGTCGTTGTGGCTTGTGCAGCCCTTTGAGACACTTGTGATTTAGGGCTATATAAATAAAGATTGATTGATTGATTGATTGATTTAACCCCCAATTTAACCCCCAGACCTACTCAGTGGCCTAGTGGTTAGAGTGTCCGCCCTGAGATGGGTAGGTTGTGAGTTCAAACCCCGGCCGAGTCATACCAAAGACTATAAAAATGGGAGCCATTACCTCCCTGCTTGGCACTCAGCATCAAGGCTTGGAATTGGGGGTTAAATCACCAAAAATGATTCCCGGGCGCGGCCACCGCTGCTGCCCACTGCTCCCCTCACCTCCCAGGGGGTGATCAAGGGTGATGGGTCAAATGCAGAGAATAATTTTGCCACACCTAGTGTGTGTGTGACTATCATTGGTACTTTAATTCCAAGCTTTGATGCTGAGTGCAAAGCAGGGAGGTAATGGCTCCCATTTTTATAGTCTTTGGTATGACCTCCTCATCAGACTAATCAGATGTGTCTGTGTCTTCTGGATGATACTCCTCCTCAGAAACCTGTTCATCCGTATCACTATGCTGCTCTGTGTCCTCTCCCTCATTTTCACCAAAAATATTATCCAGAATTTCTCTCACTGTAAATCTTTTTTTTCATTTTAGTATTGCTGCAAATTGGAGATGTGCACTCTGCAAGTCACCAACTCTATACTGAATTGACCTCACATGCCCTTTGTTTGTTTTTGTTCTGGATAACAAGGTAAAATGAGAATCCCCTAAAGCTCACATGATTGGGAGAAGAGCTGGCTGTCAGTGTGTTCAGTTTTGGCTCTATCCATCCATCCATTTTCTACCGCTTATTCCCTTTGGGCTGGCGGGGGGTGCTGGAGCCTATCTCAGCTACAATCGGGCGGAAGGCGGCGTACACCCTGGACAAGTCGCCACCTCATCGCAGGGCCAACACAGATAGACAGACAACATTCACACTCACATTCACACACTAGGGCCAATTTAGTGTTTCCAATCAACCTATCCCCAGGTGCATGTCTTTGGAGGTGGGAGGAAGCCGGAGTACCCGGAGGGAACCCACGCAGTCACGGGGAGAACATGCAAACTCCACACAGAAAGATCCCGAGCCCGGGATTGAACCCAAGATTACTCAGGACCTTCGTATTGTGAGGCAGATGCACTAACCCCTCTGCCACCGTGCTGCCCCAGTTTTGGCTCTAATTATTGCTTAATAATCTTATTTTTATAACTGGGTCGAAACCGACCCTAACAACACCAAGGTCATAATTTCAACCAGAACAATTTATAATTTAGTGAAAAAAACAAAAACTGTATTTTGTTGAAATAGAGGTTCCTGACAAAGTCAAGAAGCCTTGATGCAAAAAAATAAATTTATGTGGTTCTTTTATGCATTTAAAAACTAAAACGGGTCGGTGCCGACCCTAACACAAGACGAAGGATAAGAGAAAGTTCAGCAGCTACTTTAAAGTACATTCCCTCCATGTCAA
Source organism: Nerophis lumbriciformis (assembly GCF_033978685.3). Taxonomy (NCBI): domain Eukaryota; kingdom Metazoa; phylum Chordata; class Actinopteri; order Syngnathiformes; family Syngnathidae; genus Nerophis; species Nerophis lumbriciformis. The sequence goes on along the minus strand of NC_084556.2, from coordinate 15,850,856 downwards.
TAATAGCCACTTGGTTTCTTCTCCCTCGTCAGCAGGAAGTAGCAAGGAAAGTGTAGCGAGCGCACACGGGAAGTGATGGTGATGAAGAACATGGCGATCCCATCACAAAACTGTCTGTGACCGCTTAGCCTTTCGATGGTCCTGAGAGACCGGAGGAAATGACATTATCTGTAAAGTCTCACCAGAGAAAATAGAATAGAGTGGGCGGGCAGTGCCAACAAGGTTGTTGATGCCAGTTACAGTCTGCAGAGATAGAATTACTCAGAAGAAGAATTGATTCACCGCACTTGTAGCGACAAACCTAACTTCCCTCCTGTACTGACGTGAGCTTTCACTCTCTTAGATCAATGTGTGTATGCAAATACTCTGTGTCCATTAGTGTGTGTTTGCCATCACACACACTAAACCCTCTCATCCCTCCTCTGAGGGCACAGCTTAGTGTAAACAAAGGAGAGAGGCAGAGGGAATTATCCTCAGTCCCCTCTTCAATCCGAGGGATATCTGCGAGTCATTTGCTAAACATAAGTCATTTCAAGCATATTATCCCCCCAGAAAAATTAATGGACTTACAAACGGCCACTATTGACAGATTATGACACATTGCAGCCCATTAAATAATAATAAACGCCAGGGTGTCGTTGTAGTCTGTAGCGGGTTACCCCACACACCCTGGAAGCCCTGAAAAGTTGGTTTGGATAACTGAAAAATAATGGTGTTCATTTTGGTAATATTGCATTAGTATATATATCCATCCATCCATTTTCTACCGCTTATTCCCTTTGGGGTCGCGGGGGGCGCTGGAGCCTATCTCAGCTACAATCGGGCGGAAGGCGGGGTACACCCTGGACAAGTCGCCACCTCATCGCAGATGTATATATATATATATATATATATATATATATATATATATATATATATATATATATATATATATATATACATATATATATATGTATGTATATATATATATATATATATATATATATATAAATTGCTATGTATGTATATGTATATATTTAAATATATACATATACATATATATGTATGTAAATATATATATATATGTGCAAACACATATATGTATATGCATGTATTTATTTATATATATATATATATACATATATACATATACATATATATAAATATATATATATATATATATATATATATATATATATATATATATATATATATATACTGTATATATCTATATATATATATATATATATATTTACATACATATATATGTATATATTTACATACATATATATGTATATATTTACATATTTACATGCATGTATATGTATATGTGTGTGTGTGTGTGTGTGTGTGTGTATGTATATATATATATATATATATATTTATTTATTTATACAGTACATTGAATATCGTGGAGTGTTATTTTATTTTTATTTTTTTACGGAAGTTTTTTATGTATTTTATTTCTGCTTGTATTTATTTTATTTGGGTTTTATCGTTGTATGGTTTATTTTTCTGTGATATGGATCCCCCTGGGTCGGAAATAAAATGACTACTAGTACAGGTCAAAAGTTTGGACACACCTTCTCATTGAATGCGTTTTCTTTATTTTCATAACTATTTACATTGTAGATTGTCACTGAAGGAATCGAAACTATGAATGAACACGTGGAGTTATGTACTTAACAAAAAAAGGTGAAATAACTGACAACATGTTTTATATTCTATTTTCTTCAAACAAGCCACCCTTTACTCTGATTACTGCTTTGCACACTCTTGGCATTCTCTCGATGAGCTTCAAGAGCCTGAAATGGTTTTCACTTCACAGGTGTGCTTGAAGCTCATTGAGAGAATGCCAAGAGTGTGCAAAGCAGTAATCAGAGCAAAGGTGGCTATTTTGAAGAAACTAGAATATAAAACATGTTTTCAGTTATTTCAAAATGTGACCAAATCTGCTGGGTCAAAAGTATACATACAACAATGTTAATGTTTGGTTACAAGCCCTTGGCAAGTTTCACTGCAATAAGGTGCTTTTGGTAGCCATCCACAAGCTTCTGGCAAGCTTCTGGTTGAATTTGTGACAACTCCTCTTGACAAAATTGGTGTAGTTCAGCTAAATTTGTTGGTTTTCTGGCATGGACTTGTTTCTTCAGCATTGTCCACATGTCTCAGTCAGGACTTTGGGAAGGCCATTCTAAAACCTTATTTCCAGCCTGGTTTAGCCATTCCTTTACCAGTTTTGATGTGTGTTTGGGGTCATTGTCCTGTTGGAAGACCCAACTGCGCCCAAGACCCAACCTCCGGGCTGATGATTTTAGGTTGTCCTGAAGAATTTGGAGGTAATCCTCCTTTTTCATTGTCCCATTTACTCTCTGTAAAGCACCAGTTCCATTCGCAGCAAATCAGGCCCAGAGCATAATACTGCCACCATCATGCTTGACGATAGGCATGGTTTCCTGGGATTAAAGGCCTCACCTTTTCTCTTCCAAACATATTGCTGGGTATTGTGGCCAAACAACTCAATTTTTGTTTCATCTGACCACAGAACTTTCCTCCAGAAGGTCTTATCTTTGACCATGTGATGTCAGATGAAACAAAAATTGAGCTGTTTGGCTACAATACCCAGCAATGTGTTTGGGGGAGAAAAGGTGAGGCCTTTAAGAAGATGTGTTTGCGTGTATGACCTCATGGTTTGACAGATTACTGCAAACACACACTAGACCTGGATGCAAAGTATTCATCCATCCATTTTCTACCGCTTGTCTTTTTCAGGGTCACGGGGGTTGCTGGAATCAGTGTCCCCCTTTTTCAAACATACTGTGTTAACTGTCTGTTTACATTAGCAGCACTTTAAACTTCACTAATGTTTCCCCTTTTTTCATTTTGTCTTTCATTTCCTGCTGGCCCTTGACTGCTTATCTGTCTCCTGTGGCTTCATCAACAGGTAAGCACACTTGTCACTGGGTTCTATCATGTTTCTTGTAAGTGATGATGGGATCCTGCTTTTTATACACCCTGTACTGTATGTGAAATACTGTATACAGTATATGGATACAGAATGTGATGGGAAAGCTCCCAATTCACTAATACATTTGTACTTAAATTGTATTAAATTAATAATTTAGTTATTGTTCATTATTGTCATTATATTATTTAAATTGACCATATTGTTATCAGGCCATCAATTGTTGCTAAATAATGAGCAGATGTCTAAGATCATTTTAATCAAATCACAATTAGCCTTTTTTGGACAAGCTAAACTAAATATTTAAATACAACTTAGTCCAAAAAAGTATATGATCAACAATTGAAATATTGTATACCATTTATAGGCTTGCATTGATATTTACGTTATTAACATAGTCACATTTAAATAAATAAGTAACATTATTGTATTTACTATATTCCGATCCATTTGTCTTGAAAATATTGTAAAAATATGTTGACATTTTTAAATAATTGAAGCATATTTTAAGGGAATTATAAAGGATTTGCATATGTTTTTATGACTCGAATAGGGACTAATAAAAAATCCACTTTAGGAATGTGACATTATGAAAATGTCATACCACGGTTATCGAAACCAAAATGATCACAGTTGTCATTATTATTGCGGTATTGTTGAATGTGCTCAAAAAGTACTCGTACACAAACTGATTTCTTTTGACCAAGTCATTTTAATTTTAAAATACTAACATAAATAGGCAAACCATTAGAAAATCCACTATATTCCTTGTTTTGTGTTTCTTGTGATAGTGTTTTAATATTGTATCTCTTTTAATGGCTAGGCTTTTGCTTTAAATATTGATTTGTACTGTAGCACTTAAAGATGTATTTAAATGAAAAGTGCGTTATAAATACACACGAATACAATATATTCTTAATATTTATTATCTGTATTATTCCTGGCAGGCGTTGTGGCATCCTACTCAATTCAGCGGTCCTTGAATGCACCGCAAAACCCACCTCTGTCTCGTATTCCTCTGAGTATAGAACGATCTCTCTGTTTTCTAAATAAAACATCTTGTACCGTATTTTCCGCACTATAAGGCGCACCGGATTATTAGCCGCACCTTCTATGAATTACATATTTCATAATTTTGTCCACCAATAAGCCGCCCCGGACTAAAAGCCGCGCCTACGCTGCGCTAAAGTGAATGTCAAAAAAACGCTGCGCTAAAGTGAATGTCAAAAAAACAGTCAGATAGTTCAGTCAAACTTTAATAATATATTGAAAACCAGCGTTCTAACAACTCTGTCCCAAAATGTACGCAAATGTGCAATCACAAACATAGTAAAATTCAAAATGGTGTAGAGCAATAGTAACATAATGTTGCTCGAACGTTAATGTCACAACACACAAAATAAACATAGCGCTCACCTTCTGAAGTTATTCTTCATTCGTAAATCCTTCGAATTCTTCGTCTTCGGTGTCCGAATTGAAAAGTTGCGCTAGCGTGGGATCCAAAATGGCCGGTTCCGTCTCGTAGAAGTCATCGGGAGTCAGTGTCGCTGTTGTTCTGTGAATCCTGCCTTCCGGAAAGCTCGGACCACAGTTGTGACCGAAATATCTGCCCAAGCATTTACGATCCACTGGCAGATGTTGGCGTATGTCGTCCGAGGCTGTCTGCCCGTCTTAGTGAAGGTGTGTTCGCCTTCGGAGCTGTGTGAAAAAAGCCACCCGGCCTCTTCGCGTAAACTTCCCTTAACCACTCGCTCATCTTTTCTTCATCCATCCATCCCTTCGAGTTAGCTTTTATGATGACGCCGGCTGGAAAGGTCTCTTTTGGCAAGGTCTTCCTTTTGAATATCACCATGAGTGGAAGTTAGCATGGCAAGCTAGAACCACAGTGAAGGATGACTTCTCATTCCCTGTGGAGCGAATATTCACCGTACGTGCTCCCGTTCCACAGTGCGGTTCAGTTGCTGTGAAATACGGTAGTAATCCGTGTGCGGATGGAGAGATTGCGTCTTTTTATGACCCGGATCGTTTAGTAGGAGCCATTTTGTGGTCTTTACAGATGTAAACAGGAAATGAAACGTACGGTGATATCCGCGCGTTTTTTCTTCTTCTTCCGGGGGCGGGTGAAGCGCTTCCTGTTCTATGGGGGCGGGTGAAGCGCTTCCTGTTCTATGGGGGCGGGTGCTTTCCTTGGCGGTTGCTTGCGTAGAAGAAGAAGCGCTTCCTGTTCTACCGGGAAAAAAGATGGCGGCTGTTTACCGAAGTTGCGAGACCGAAACTTTATGAAAATGAATCGTAATAAAGCGCACCGGGTTATTAGGCGCACTGTCAGCTTTTGAGAAAAATTGTGGTTTTTAGGTGCGCCTTATAGTGCGGAAAATACGGTAGGTTCAAGGTGCACAATTGAACATCGTAGTTGCTCAAGCAGTAATGTGTTTATATAAGTTTAAATTGGAGTATGTTGTTTCTTATTGGGGAAAGACGTTCATTTCTCTTGTTTTCATGTTAGCGTTTAAGCTCGCGAACTGGCGCCAGTCAGTCCGTGCGTTTATCTAAGTGCTGTTGTCAATCATGTTTTTTCAAAAATTTTAGTTTAAAACTGTAATACTAACCATCAGGAGTTTTATCGTGGTTTTCATTGTTACCGTTTATTGTTAATTCCCTAATCCACATGGATAATTACATACAAAACTTTGGTCAAATTAGTCAAGAGTAAGTTAAGATGTGAGACACATATTTTGTTTGATAAACTGTTTTCTTGTTGTTATTTTTACTAGAATTACTATCACTACTACTAATGTTATGTGTATAGGTATTAAAGGAGTCATATTATTATTATTTTTTTCTACATTTAAAATACTTCCTTGTGGTCTACATAACATGTAATGGTGGTTATTTGGTCAAAATGTTGCATAGATTATGTTTTACAGACCATAGAGTGTCCGCCCTGAGATTGGTAGGTCATGAGTTCAAACCCTGGCCGAGTCATACCAAAGACTATAAAAATGGGACTCATTACCTCCCTGTTTGGCACTCATCATCAAGGGTTGGAATTGGGGATTAAATCACCAAAATGATTCCCAAGCGCGGCCACTGCTGCTGCTCACTGCTGCTGCTCACTGCTCCCCTCACTTCCCTGGGGGTGGAACGAGGGGATGGGTCAAATGCAGAGGGTAATTTCACCACGCCCAGTGTGTGTGTGTGTGTGTGACTATCAGTGGTACTTTTTAATTTATCTTCAAGCCGCTTTCTGACAGTCGCTTCCGGATGCGGCGTCTTTTGTGGACGGTCGTATTTACGTGGCGCACCTCCTCATCCGGAAACAACCACACTGGAAATGTGTCCCGTGAAAAATCGTCCTACCGGAACTCTAATAACTAAAGTTCCTTGGGTGAATAATGTAAACTCACTACGCAGGTATGTTTTAGCGCTTCCATGGCGAGTTCACTGACAGATATAAGTAAGAACTTTACACTACTTTATAATAGAAATGGCAACAGCGGAGGATGAATGTTACATAACAAGAAGATAGAAAAAAAGAATAAGCTTAACGATTACGGTGTCGGCGCGGACGCGCACAATTTTTCAGGATTTATGCACATCCGAAATAAAAGATCAGCAGGTACCAGAAGGTAAGAAAAGTTGCTTTTGCATAATATTGCGAAACAAAATGCCACATAATATGTCTTACCTTATACACACACCATAATAATACTTGTATGTTTGCGGCTTCAAAGCTTACCAAAGTCGTACTAAATCATATTGATAGATTTTTACGCTTTGTGTAATGTTCTATATTTTCAATGGCACATTTAAAATGTTGGCGTCGTTTACTTGAGACCCATCATAGTGCAGCCTACACTTATCTCTTATGTTATATTCTACTGGTCACACTTATCATTACACCATGTACCAAATAAAATAGCTTCGAGGTGGGTAAGCTCAACCAAACGTATTCCTTACATTAGGCGCACTGTTGAGTTTTGAGGGGGAAAAAAGGATTTTAATTGCGCCTTATAGTCCGGGAAATACGGTATATGCATGTATAAGAATCCCACCCAAAGAGAAACATATACTCTATAGCAGTGGTTCTCAAATGGGGGTACACGTACCCCTGGGGGTACTTGAAGGTATGCCAAGGGGTACTCAGATTTTTTTTAAATGTCTGTCAAAAAGAACTGTGAAAAGAAATACAACAATGCAATATTCAGTGTTGACAGCTAGATTTTTTGTGGACATATTCCATAAATATTGATGTTAAAGATTTCTTTTTTTGTGAAGAAATGTTTAGAGTTAAGTTCATGAATCCAGATGGATCTCTATTACAATCCCCAAAGAAGGCACTTTAAGTTGATGATTACTTGTATGTGTAGAAATCTTTATTTATAATTGAATCACTGTTTATTTTTCAACAAGTTTTTAGTTATTTTTATATCTTTTTTCCCAAATACTTCAAGAAAGACCACAACAAATGAGCAATATTTTGTACTGTTATACAATTTACTAAATCAAAAACTGATGACATAGTGCTGTATTGTACTTATCTCTTTTTTTCAACCAAAAATGCTTTGCTCTGATTAGGGGGTTCTTGAATTAAAAAAATGTTCACATGGGGTACATCACTGAAAAAAGGTTGAGAACCACTGCTCTATAGTATATAATTAATCCTATCGCAGTGTTTGAATTTGTTCTGCTATGTTCACAAATCCTATAATCATGAACTGTTATTTACACACGGTTGAAATGTTAATGGTTTATTTGCATACAATTGACTGGTAAAAAAATCAATATGACAAACATGCCTAGAAGGCTGTCAAAGTATTTCCCCAAAGTGCCTCCAATCGTGGTGTTTTTTTTACTCGTCCCCCGAGGAAAATCAAAGACAGCAGCATCAGTTTGTCAGCAGCCTTTGATAAAGATGCATTGTGAACACAAGGCCTTTGTTAGTTTTCAAGTACGCGTCCAAGGATCTGCGCCACGGCCTGTGGCTGCACTAAATCACCCATAATGAGCAATAACCACACGACGGACATACAAGGCTGCTGCTAATGTCAGCAGAAAGCATGAGACTGTATTGTTCTAATAGTGTCCCAAATGGACAGCGACCGTCTCTGAGGCGCGCAGGGCCGAGAGAAGCCACCGGGCCTTTATCTCTTTAACTGCGTACATCCTGGGAGATGTGCCTTATAGGATCCCGGCATAAAACCGCAGCAACACTCCACATGAAAAGCTTTAATGTTAGTCCTGTGTCGGCAGTTTTGACTGTTCAACCGACAGCTTGAGTGCTGCTCAGCAACTTGGACAAGACGTTGCTTTTATTTGAATAATGAATGAGACAAATAGTTGGTCATTTTAGCAGCAAGTATTGTTATACACTACACCAGGGGTGTCAAACTCATTTTAGATAGGGGGGCCACACGATAACTTAAAAATAAAGACAACTTCAGATTGTTTTCTTTGTTTGAAAATGGAACAAGTACATTCCGAAAATGTACAAATCATAATCTTTTTTTTTTTTTTTACACTTATATGTTGCGGTTACCGTATTTTTCGGACTATAAGTCGCAGTTTTTTTCCCTAGTTTGGCCGGGGGTGCGACTTATACTCAGGAGCGAATTATGTGTGAAATTATTAACACATTACCGTAAAATATGAAATAATATTATTTAGCTCATTCACGTAAGATACTAGACGTATAGGATTTAGCAATTAGGAGTGACAGATTGTTTGGTAAACATATAGCATGTTCTATATGTTATAGTTATTTGAATGACTCTTACCATAATATGTTATGTTAACATACCAGGCACGTTCTCAGTTGGTTATTTATGCGTCATATAACGTACACTTGTTCAGCGTGTTGTTCACTATTCTTTATTTATTTTAAATTGCCTTTCAAATGTCTATTCTTGGTGTTGGGGTTTTATCAAATAAATTTCCCCCCAAAATGCGACTTATACTCCAGTGCGACTTATATATGTTTTTTTCCTTCTTTATTATGCATTTTCGGCAGGTGCGACTTATACTCCGAAAAATACGGTAATAGTATTCTATATTTATTTGTCGTTATTTATACTTTCTGAATAAATTATGTGATAATGTTCATCTATCAACTCGTTGGTGTTCATTTTCAATCTATCAAGATAAAAAAAATAATATCAAAATCAAATTACAGCTCATTTTGCTCATTTTCCTCGACTGGTGCACTAACATCATGTGGTTTCTTTTTTTTTTTTTTTTTTTTTACATATATAGCATACTCTACAAAGATACAAATAATTGCTATTGCGACATCAAGTGGACAAATTTAGAACAGCAGTTTCTTTCATGAAAACATTTCGGCTCATTTTTATACTCAGCAAACTTATCCCACGGGCCGGATAAAACCTGTTCGCAGGTCGGACGTTTGATACCCCTGCACTACACAGTCCCCTTTCTTATTTGCTGTGCGTCCATTGTCACTATTGAAGACACAAATATTAGCACACATGCTACCATAAACATTAGGGGTGTGGGAAAAAATTGATTCGAATTCGAATCGCGATTCTCACATTGTGCGATTCAGAATCGATTCTCATTTTTAAAAAATCGATTTATAATTTTTTTTTAAATGTATAATTATTTTTATTTTTTTTTAATTAATCAGTCCAACAAAACAATACACAGCAATACCATAACAATGCAATCCAATTCCAAAACCAAACCCGACCCAGCAACACTCAGAACTGCAATAAACAGAGCAATTGAGAGGAGACACAAACACGACACAGAACAAACCAAAAGTAGTGAAACAAAAATGAATTTTATCAACAACAGTATCAATATTAGTTACAATTTCAACATAGCAGTGATTAAAAATCCCTCATTGACATTATCATTACACATTTATAAAAAAAAATTAAAGTGAACAATAGTGTCACAGTGGCTTACACTTGCATCGCATCTCATAAGCTTGACAACACACTGTGTCCAATATTTTCACAAAGATAAAGTAAGTCATATTTTTGGTTCATTTAATAGGTAAAACAAATTTACATTATTGCAATCAGTTGATAAAACATTGTCCTTTACAATTATAAAAGCTTTTTTCAAAAATCTACTACTCTGCTTGCATGTCAGCAGACTGGGGTAGATCCTGCTGAAATCCTATGTATTGAATGAATAGAGAATCGTTTTGAATCAGGATAAAATCGTTTTTGAATTGAGAATCGTGTTGAATTGAAAAAAAAAAAATCGATTTTGAATCGAATCGTGACCCCAAGAATTGATATTGAATCGAATCGTGAGACACCCAAAGATTCACAGCCCTAACAAACATGCTAGAATGGAACGTCGATGTATGAACTTATTTGGATTTTTATCAGGGCTTGTAAATATAAATGTTTGTACATTGAATCTCATTTCTCCACAAGCAACAATATAAACCTAAATAATGGGTTCCGGGTTCCACAAAAATCTGTCATGATCCGTGGCCGGATCATGTTTTGTTTAGTTATGTTCTGTTATTTTTGGACTCCCTTGGTTCCTGTTTGTGCACCTCTGGGTTTGTTTAGGCTTCTATGGGGATTAATTGGGTTCACCTGCCTCTGGTTAGTGGTCGGCAGTCAACCACTAATCAGAGAGCTATGTATTCTCCTTTCTCGCCACGCTCAGTCTGGCTTCATTGTTTGCCGTATGCAACAAGTATTCCTGTTTTCTGGCTAATGATTCCTGTGCTAAGTTTTGGTTCTTTGGTTCTTTTCCTTTTGTTTGGTTCCTGTCTTTTTGTAATGTGTAGGATTTATGACACTAAATCATATTCCTACCTTCACGCTTTCGTCCGGAGTTGTCCGTCTGCATCCTGGGAGAACGACCCCGCATAAAGATGCGACCCGCATGTGACAAAATCTATATTTTAGTACACGTTTGTACACTTTGAACACAACATAAAGCTTATATCAAACAAACATAACACCGGAGTGATGGATCAACTTTCAATTTAATAACAAAGTCAAAACAACAATTAGCTGAACTGTCCTCCTCATTTACAGCCGACACGTGCACATTCTGTCAGTAACCATGTGGTGCACTCACAGTTTCAAATTCACAAAACTCATTAAAGGGGCCCTATTATGCAAAACCAATGTGTACTACCTATTGGCACTTGTTTTCATGTTCCTTATTTTTTGTACAATAAGCACATAAAATCCTTAAATTTTCTCAAAAATGGACAGTGCGCCTTATAACCCGGTTCGCCTTATGTATGTAATAATTATGGTTGTGCTTGCTGACTTCAAACAAATGTTATGTTGTACATGATATGTGTGACCAGTAAAATGCAGTCACACATAAGAGATACGTGTGGACTGCAGGTTGACGCCTGTTGTTCAAGCAAGACTAAACCGTTGATGTTTCATTGAGAATATAGAACATTACACACGGCGCTGAAAAATCTGTCAAAATGTTTTAGTACGACTTTGGTACACTACTAATCCACACCGAACGTGGAGCATTACGGCTGCCACATTCAGACGTACTGTGCTTCAACATATGGGTAATATTATGGTGTGTGTATAAGGACCCCAAATTGGCACCGATTAGGAGACGTATGTATTATCTGCCGTTTTGTTTCGCAATATAATGCAAAACCAACTTTTCTTACCATATGGTTCCTGATGTTGTGTATTTCAGGTCTGCGTAAGTCCTGAAAATGCGCGCGCGTCCGCTATTGCTCCTTCTTTTTACTTTATCCTCTTGTTGTTGAGCAGACTGGCTCGCACATGCACATACGTGTTAAAACCCTCCACTCTTGCCATTTCAAATAAAAAGTAGTGCATAGTTCTAATTTATATCAGACAGTAGACTCCAGCTGACGGGGTGGTGAAACAGTCAAAGGGGGCTTGGCCTGGAAGAGGACTTTGGCATGTAAATAAGACCACTCACAAAATGGTGCATTCTGTAGAGACAGTCAGAAAGCGGAAAGATGGTTTGTAAAACATAATCTATGCACAATTTTAAAATGAATCACTACTATGACACGTTGGGTAGACCACAAGGAAGTGTTTTACATGTATAAAAAAATTATGATATGACCCCTTTAACTTTAACAGCTACAAGAATAAAAAATCTAATCCATTTGACACGGAAGGGAGGGGGTTATCGGGGCAAGGGAGTGTCGACAACGCTGTGGATAACACGTCATATGTCCATTGCTGTCTTCGTTAAACCCAGATTCCGATCTAACAAAGGTCTTAACTCATTCTCTTTCTATGCCACATCAATGTGGAATGCGCTCCCAACAGGTATAAAAGAAAGGGCATCTCTATCCTCCTTCAAAACCGCAATAAAAGTACACCTCCAGGCAACTTCAACCCTAACACCCTCCCCGGATTGTTAATAATCAAATGTAAACAATCAAATGTAGATGCTTTTCTTATGCCTTCTGATCTCTCTCTCTCTCTCTCTATGTCCACTACTTGCTGTACATATCCTACCAAGTCAGACCTACACTGTTTCAATATCCATTTCTCTGTTCTCAATTGTTGATGACTGATGATAACAACCAAACCTAACCCCCCTCCCCCCTCCACACCTCGAATTGTAAATAATGTAAATAATTCAATGTATACACCCTGATGATTATCTTGTGTGATGACTGTATTATGATGATAGTATATATGATAGTATATATCTGTATCATGAATCAAAAAAGTTGAAAAACTTATTCGGGTGTTACCATTTAGTGGTCAATTGTATGGAATATGTACTTCACTGTGCAACCTACTAATAAAAGTCTCAATCAATCAAAAAAAGTCTATGGGCTCATATTGAGGTAGTACAACTAGAAAAAGGTCGTAAAAAGTCTAAAAAACACTTAAATATTACACAAAATGGTACCGGAGATCGATCAGTCCGCCCACAATGAATGTGCTGCCGGGCACACAATGGCTGTACCGCTGGGACACGTTGGGTGGTTTAAACGATCATACACCAAAGCATATTTTTATTCAGTCTGTAGTTTGTAAATCGACTAGTTCATACAATGAGGTCATAAATCAAGGTAGGGTTCCACTGTATATCTTTGTTCTTGATGCTGCAATATAATTCTCCTGATGCATTCATGAGTGGGATTTTCCGTGATATTATATTGGGTGGAAAACTGAGCCGAGTCAAGCTGGTACGTGGCAGTGGAAAATCTAAATTGTATGGTGCCTACTCCATCCATCCATCCATCCATCCATTTTCTACCGCTTATTCCCTTTTACTCAACTCCGTTTTATTCGCTATTGAAGCTTTTCCACTGGCCAAAGCAGGTACTATTGCTGGTGCCTAGTCAGCCAGGATTTCTTTCATTTTTTTACATTCAATGATGCAGAAATATTAGCATGCATGCTAATGTAACATACCCTGTTGCTGCTGCAATAGTATACTCCACAGTCTCCACATTGCTGTAGTGATCCGTTTTCTTGCTGCCCTCTGTCTCCCTCTTGGATAAAATGTGTCTCCTTAGTTGGATTTAAGTGTATGAGTGCGAAACTGCTCGAGTGCTAAATGTTTGAGTGTAATGAGATATGCAAGAAGAGAATTGCACGTTTCCCATTACAAAGTAATTACGGATTGAATTGCCTTTGTTTCCATACCCTACATATAGAGTATTTTTATTATTATTTTTATTTATTAGCCTTTATTTAACCAGGTAAAATCCCATTGAGATCAAAGATCTCTTTTCCAAGGGAGACCTGGCCAAGAGGGCAGCAGCAAGGTTACATTAAAAACAGTAAACAAATACATAAAACATCACATTTACAACATTAAAACTTGCTCACATGACACGTGTGCATACAGACAAGGTAGACTGCAATCCTTTCACAGAAGCTTTAAACTCATTCAACGTAACTAGGGTTTGAAGTTTAATGTTCGATTGTAGGTTATTCCAAGCCTTCGGTGCTGAAAACCTAAATGCTTTCTTGCCCAGTTCAGTTCTTACTTTGGGGACGACAAATTGCAGAACATTCATTGAACGAAGATTGTGACTTCCTTGTTTCTTTGTTAAAAGACAAGACAGATAAGATGGAGTGATACCCAGAATGGTTTTGTAGATGAAAACATACCAATGATTGAGGCGTCGAGCACATAAAGATGTCCAGTTAACCATTGAGTATAACACACAATGGTGAGTAAGGGGAGCGCAGTTGGTGATGAATCTCAGTGCCCCGTGGTACACACTATCCAGCTTGTGGAGACAAGCAGCAGTAGCATTCATGTACAACACATCTCCATATTCAATAACAGGTAAAAAGGTTGTTTCCACCAATTTCTGTTTCACAGTAAAAGAAAAGCAAGACTTGTTTCTATAATAAAATCCCAGTAAAAGTTTCAGGTTTTTTTCACAACATACTGAATGTGCTCCTTAAAACTCAAGTGGTCATCAATTAAAAATCCTAAATATTTAAAAGCAGATACTAACCTAATTTGTTACCCATTTCTTGTTAAAATGTTCTCACACAGTGATGATCTTACAGTTTTTGATGTGGTAAAGAGCATACACTTTGTTTTCTCTGCAATTAAAACCAGTTGAAGATAGCAAAGTTGTTCTTGTACTCTGTCAAATGCATGTTGTAGATATTTAAAAGCCTCAGCAAGAGTGGGTGCTGTGCAGTATATGACAGTATCATCAGCATAGAAATGGAAAGTTGAGTTCGGAATATTCTGTCCAAGATTATTTATGTAAATAGTGAATAATAAGGGGCCCAACACAGAACCTTGAGGGACACCCTTTTTCACTTGCAGTACGTCCGAGGAGGAACCTTCTATCTGAACAGCCTGAGTTCTACTTGTGAGGTAATTTGCAAACCATCCAACTGCTTGCTGAGAAAAACCAATAGCTGAAAGACGTTTGATTAAAATGACATGATCAACAGTATCAAATGCCTTTGAAAAGTCAATAAAGAGGGACAGACAGCACTGCTTCTTGTCAAGAGCTTCAGTTACATCATTTATAAACTTCATAGCAGCAGTAACAGTACTGTGATTTCTACGAAAACCTGACTGAAATGGTGACAGAATAAAATTGGTGTCCAAAAAGTCTTTTATCTGTTCACTGATAAGGGATTCAAGCACTTTTGCCAGAACAGAGAGTTTAGAGATCGGTCTGTAATTTTTTAGATTACTAGGGTCACCTCCTTTTAATAGGGGGATTACAAGGGCAGATTTCCAATCCAAAGGGATTTCATTTGAAATTAGAGTAAGGTTAAAAATGTGAGTCAGTGGTTCAGCTATAATTTCAGCTGCTAACTTTAAAAAGAGCGGCTCCAACTTATCTGATCCAGCTGGCTTTCTAGGTTTAAGTTGTTTTAGAGCCCTCGTGACCTCTGTTGTGGTAAAGGGCGTAAAGTTAAAAACCTGGGTATTTTCAACGGTTCTTTCCGGAGTTAGCGGAGCTTCAGTAGAGTTGTCAGAATTGTAGAGAAAACCAGAGGAAATAAAATGATTATTAAAATGACTACCCATTTCTCTTCTGTCACTTACTCTGACACCATCAACAAGTATACTAGGTGGGAGATTGACTGAATTACAGCAGCCGGTATATGAATATGGCCTCCAGTTTGGAAGTTTCTTTCATGGCTATTTTGTAGCTGTAATGCTTATCGCCTGGCTCACAATTTTGCTCTCTGCAGCATTACAGTTGAAGTGCGTCTGACGGTCAACCATTTCTTTCCTCCAATGGGTTGCCATCATGCACTTTTCCCTCTCGGTTGCAGTATCACTTGGGCTAGTACAGCCTAGCACGCTGGTGCTCACCCAGGCAACGTCGGATTATAGCATTATTGCAGTTTGAGGTGAGCTGGTGTGCACACTGCAGGCAACCTAATATATCAATAGAAAATAGGATATATAATAAATGAATTGGTCTCATGCAAATGTGTTTTCAACAGTTACCTGTGAGGCTGTAATGATCTAATCCTGTCTATCATGGTTTGTGTTGCACTAATAATCCCGTGGAGGATGCTAAACATCGACTGCAGCAGTCAGCTAAAAGACAACCCGTTGCCCTGAGAGAGATATTTAAACATAAAATACTTTTTTATTTAGCTCTGTTCTGCAGTCACTGCAAAAACCTGCACTGACACCAGGAGTGTACATGTGGAATGTGCAATTTTTTGAACGCTGATATGGAAATGATGCAGTAGCAAAGTGCTGTTTAAACCAAACTGTGCAATGTTTGAATCTGTCGTGCAAATCCGTACAAAAACATCCAAAACAGTACACTTGATCATGAACGAGACATTTACAACATCATTACTGTCAGGTTCAAACACTGATGACATCTATTAAACAGACAAGAAGCAAGGACTCATGCAGAGACAGAGTTAAATTTGGCTCAATGAGGAGAGACGTTTGGGCTGAACTCTAGTTACAGATCCAAACTACACTCTAAAGTCCAGCCCACGTGCTTCCTCTATTTATTTGGGAGGTCCCTGGTTACATCACTGAAGCTGCCACTGAAGGAAGGGGTTAATCTCAGCAGCTCCAGTTAGACACAATATATGTGTCATGATCCGTGGTCTGATCATGTTTTGTGTTATCGGTTTGTTTTGGACTCCCTGGTCGTGCGCCTCGCCAAGTGTGCCCACCTCCCCGTCGGCCACGGATGTGGCCATTCCCGGGTCGCCCGCCTCGCCTGCTGCAGCGGCGTTCCACTCGCCGCCGCCACTTGACTTGTCCTCGGTGGATTCGGGGACACTTGGCCTGGCGACCCACCGCCAAGTCCTCCCTCCGCCCTCCCGCGACTTTTGACCCTGCTTGTGTTTTGTTTTTGTTTTTTGGACATCTAGAATCTGTCCTTAAGGGGGAGGCTCTATCATGATCCGTGGTCGGATCATGTTTTGTGTTATCGGTTTGTTTTGGACTCCTTTTAGTTCCTGGTTATGCACTTCCTGAGTTTAGTCACCATGGTTACTTATGATTTTCACCTGCCTTTTCGCGCACCTGTTGCTCATCAGAGACTCTATTTAGTGCTACCTTTTCCGGTCATTTGGTGTGGCTTCATTGTTTGTACCAAGCCTGTACCAAGTAAGTTTTGTAGTTCCATGCCATAGCATCTGTTTAAGTGATTAGCCTCTCGTGTTTTAGGCACACCTGCCTTTCTTTTTGTTGTGTTGCCTGTACTGTTGGTAGTTTGGATTATTTATGTTTAATAAACCAAAGCCTACCTTCACGCTGTCGTGCGGAGCCGTCCATTGTTGCATTGAGAGAACCGCAGCAAGCGTAAACCCCACCATGACAATATGACAATATGACTATTAATGAAATGCAAATGTGCTGACACTCTTTATATTGCCCCATTTCTGCTTTGTCTGCGTCACGGTACTCCATGTTCGGCCTTAACAGTCAGCAGGCCGAGTCTGGACACAACACTGATACGAGACGACTTGCAATCTTTTGGATTGCCAGCTTTGCACAGATAGAAAAATACAACTTCAGCACAATTGATAATAACTATAGCAACGGCCCTTAAGAATAAGAGTTGTGTGATAATATATACATAATTATTCTAACATTTACATTTCGATCCAGTGTGCTTAATTCACATTTTATGATAGCACTGTTTGTGGCAAGACCGCACAATGGCACTATTTTGCAATTGGAAGGATCTCGTAGATAGTCTGTTATGTCAAGAGGTCTACTTTATTTCCACTTCACAGGAATTTTGAGAAATATTTTTGTGCTGACTATACTTGGACTTTGAGTCGACTGTACATGCATTTGATTTAACGCTGATTTTGACAATGGGCACATTTTGTGTAATAGTTATGTTATAGCTGATTAAAATAGTTGGCTACTGCAAGTCTTCCTCGGAACAGCAAATATGTGTGTCATCAGCAAAAAACACAAACTTCAATGTCATCTGACATCTTACTAAGTGTATGTACATAGTATCAAATGTGATAAAATGTATGTACATGGACAACGGTAATTTTAGTTATTCTCCAGTGTGGATGCCTCAAAGGTGTTGTTTTACCTCAAATCCTCAGTGCCATGCCATGTTTACTTTTTGCCTTGTTATTGTCAATAGTGCTGAATGTGTGTGTTTTCTTCTCATCTTCTATTATTGTTTTGTTTTGTACAGCACTTTGTGCTTGCCACTTGCCTGTGCATGAAAAGTGCTATATAAATAAGGTTTGATTTTGATTGAGATTTTTGATGTCGTTGATGTACATTATAATAATATTAAGGGACCGGACATTGACCCCTGTGGGACACCCTGTGTAATAGATATGTTTTCTGATATATGTTGACCTATTTGTGCGAACCTTTGTCGGTTTTCTATATAATTCTTTAGCTAATGTAAAGCCTTTATGCATGTCAGTTTTCCTAAACAATGTATCATTGTTAATTGTATCAAAAGCTGTTTTTTATATCAATAGATTCCCAGCAAGCACAATATATTAAAACAACTTTGAGGACTTGTTGAATTAGGCCCTGACGTAGAGCAACTAAAACTTAATGTTGAAACTGTTACGTCGTGGACGCATGGTGATGTGCGGATTGTTCTTCCAAGATGCAGACGGAAACTCCGGAGGCAAAATGCAGTTGAGGAAAATGATTTATTCCTCATAAATTACACAGAGACAACACAAGAAGAGCGTGCCTATAGCATGGGGAGCTAACGAGATAGCTTCACAAGAACGGATAAGGCGGAACTTAGCGCAGGAATCACAAGGAACAAAAACTTACTCAACGTAAACTGTCGCATGGAAGCAAACAAGAGCACCAGACCGAGTGTGGCGAAAGGCAGGACTAAATAGCTCTCTGATTAGTGCCCGGGAACAGGTGAGCGTCCCGAACACTAATCAGAGGCAGGTGAAAACAACGAATAGCCATGTTGCAACCAAGGAGACACAAAACAGGGGTGCTGAAACAGAACTGAGCCAACACGTGAAATCAAACGTTAACAAACAATGATCCGGGCAAGGAATCATGACAGTACCCCCCTCCTAAGGGACAGATTCCAGATGTCCCCAAAAAAACTAAACAGAAACAACATGCTTATTGACAACGTTTAATCAATGTTGGGTTCTGACATTGATTTGACCATTGAATGTTTGTCATTTCCCAACCAACAACGTGGATCTAACGTTGGACATCAACGTTGTCTCAGTTTACAAATACAACTATTTTGCAACATTGTTTCAAAGTCAGTTTAAAAAAAATGTATAATCAACGTTGTATCAATGTATCATGCCTGCTGGGATAGGCCTACATATTGCATATTTCTTATACACTTATTTTACAGCTAAACATTACATGTAGCTCGAAATCTAATGATAACGATGGTAACTGCGGTTGGTATTACCCTTTTAAATATAATTATCGAAAAACCATGATTGAGAACTGCACTTTGATTAACCCACATACCAACTAGTGCTAGCTCGCTAGTTAGCCTAAATGCTAACATGAATACAAGACACATTAATGTCTTTGCACATTTAGAAACAATATTCCCCAGTCTAAACTTGTGAAAATACAAGGCTGTGTGAGCAATGAGGATATTCAGTTGTGCACATTGAACCTACAAGATGTGCTCTCTCACTCCGCATAGCACAGAGTGATCGACACTATACTCGAAGAAATATAACACGGAGGTGTTTTTTTCTTTTTTTTCTTTACAACTTTATTGACAAAGATGAAGCTGTCTACAACAGAAAGTGAACTCTTGTGACGTCACGTAAACTGGACATGAAGCAAAGTGAACACTCAGTTTGCCTGTAGCAATACATAAAAAAACACCATAAAACTTTTAACAAATTATTATGGAAAAAAACAAAAGACTCAAATAAAAATATGTCTCTTATGAATCCAGAACAATATTTAATGATAGTTCTGCCAAGAAAGTATAATGTGTGTCAATGTATTTGTTGTTTTTAAAGATTTCAGTGTGTGCATAAATATGTTATGAGCCCGTTCATAATGATAACTGTGATCATTTTGGTCGTGATATGAAATTGTCATGTCGTTTTCATACAAGTAACAAACAAGTGTGTTTTTCTGCTGTGCATTACGCGGATTCCCAAACAAAGAATCCACATGCATTTTTGATTTTTTGTTATGTATTCATTTTTTGGAGTACGACTGCAAATTAAGACACCATGTAGCCAAAGAACGTTGCAGGTGACAGCACTTAAATAAAGACGGTGAGAAACACTGATACATTTTAGAAATATTTTGTATTGAATTTAGCTGACTTTGGGTGACACTTGACCTTTGAGTCGATGTCCGTCCAATCTTCTTCTACTGCACTTGCGATTATTTGACGGCGACAGTGAGCGCAAAGTCTGCAATAGTTATGAATGTAAAGTAAACTTGTTATAGTTGCAGAAAACACATTACACAAACTATGTATGCTCTGTGAATCCAATTTGCTTTGCAGCCTTGACTCTGTTTTGTTTCTTTTGGTTCCTTCCAATTATTGCAGCTGAGCTTACTGTTAAAACGTGACTGGGATAGAGCGAGAATAAATCAGCTGTATAATACAACGGTAAGTGACATGAAGGTTCCACTGTATTGACATTGCACGGCCAGGATATACTAGTCTACCCCATACTTTACGCTCGGTAAACTACTTCGGCATGGAAGCCTCAGCTGGCAGCACAGAGCCTATTTGCCAGATGCCTCATCATTACACGTCCATCTCCCCCTGGTGGCCCCTGTCACTCCGACTGTCTGAGGAGCAGTTCAATAAATGTTTGCTGTATGCCAATCTGTTTTGGTCCAACTAATGGCTTGCATACTGAATGTGAATGATTCTTGGCCTTTGAGCTGACGGCCGTCCAGTCTTCTGCTCAGGGCCCTAATTTACGACCGTATGGGCCGTGCCATGTGGGTGTTTAGGCACATTTGCAATTGTAAAAGAAGAAAAATATCATTAAAGTTTTGAAACTAACGACTTAAAAAAAAAAATCACCCAATCTCCTTGGTTTTTGGTCATTTACGACGAAATATTGCATGTAAAAAACTACTGTGTTTTCCTGTTTATTGTTACGGAGTATGAAGAAACGAAGAATTCACACGCATTTGTAATATATAATATATATATATATATTTTATTTTTTTTACTGCATAATAAGCCATGGGAAATTGCGGGTGACAATACTTTGTATAACGAAGATGAGAAACACTATTACTGTATTTTCCGGACTATAAGGTGCTCTTAAAATCCTTTTTTTCCTCAAAACTCGACATTGCGCCTTATAAGGAATAAGTTTGGTTGAGCTTACCCACCTCGAAGCTATTTTATTTGGTACGTGGTGTAATGATAAGTGTGACCAGTAGATGACAGTCAAACATAAGAGATAAGTGTAGGCTGCAATATGATGGGTCTCAAGTAAACAACACCAACATTGTGAATGTTCCATGAGAATTTAGAACATTACACACGGCGCTCAAAAATCTTTTAAAATGTTTTAGTACAACTTTGGTAAGCTATGAAGCTGCACCGCTTGAAGGATTGTCTGCACATTAAACATGCGAGTATTATTATGGTGTGTGTATAAGGTAAGACATACTATCTGGCGTTTTGTTTCACAATATTATTACATATATATACTGTATATATTATGACATATATATTATATTATTTCTTACCTTCTGATCTGTATTTGGGATCTGCATAAATCCTGAAAAATTTCATGCGTCTGCGCCCATGCCGTAGTCGATAAGCTTCTTCTTTTTCTCTATCTTCTTGTTATGGGACATTCAAGTTCTTACTTATATCTGTCAGTGAACTTGCCATGAAAGCGTTAAAACATACCGGTGTAGTGAGTTTACATTATTCACCCAAGGAACTTTAGTTATTAGAGTTCCGCTCGGACGGTTTTTCACGGGACACATTTCCGGTGTGGTTGTTTCCGGATGAGGAGATGCTGTGTCTTTATTAATTTAAGTAAAGTCTGACTGTCATTAAAATAGTTAGCTCCAATCATTTGACACTTCTTCCACTCCCGTCCTTGCACGCTACACCGCTACAACAAAGTTGACGGGGAGAAGACGCTGCCAAAGATGAGCCACGTAAATAAGAGTGCCCACACAATGGCGCATTAATAATAATAATAATAATAATAATAATGGATTAGATTTTATATCACGCTTTTCTATTATTAGATACTCAAAGCGCTCACAGAGAAGTGGGAACCCATCATTCATTCACACCTGGTGGTGGTAAGCTACATTTGTAGCCACAGCTGCCCTGGGGTAGACTGACGGAAGTGAGGCTGTCAGTTTACGCCTATGGCCCCTCCGACCACCACCTATCATTCATTCACCAGTGTGAGCGGCACCGGGGGCAAGGGTGAAGTGTCCTGCCCAAGGACACAACGGCAGCGATTTGGATGTCAAGAGGCTGCAACCCTCAGGTTTCTGGCACGGCCGCTCTACCCACTACACCATACTGCCCCCCATTCGGAAGCGACTGTCAGAAAGCGGCTTGTGTATGATCTGTAAAACATAATCGATGCAACATTTTGACCAAAGAACCACCATTACATGTTATGTAGACCACAAGGAAGTGTTTTACATTTACAAAAATAAATAAATAATATGACTCTTTTAATGCGCCCTATAATCCGGTGCGCCTAATATATGAAAATAGATTAAAAAAAATAGACCATTCATCGGCAGTGCGCCTTATAATTCGGTGCGCCCTATAGTCCAGAAAATACGGTACATTCTAGAACACAGTGTCAAACTCAAGGTTTGGGGGCTATATCTAGCTTGCCACATCATTTTATGTGGCCTACAAAAGCCTGGAATTAATATGCGTTGTTTCTTTCTAAATGTAGTCAACTTTCTATTTTGACAAAAAAATAAATACATGCATGAAATTCCTTATCTTTTAAACAAATATTATTTTATCATACATTCCAAACCTTTTTTTGTGAAAATCAAAATAACTATTTAAATATCTGCTTGACTCAGGAATTTAATGCAAGTTATCTATCAAATTGTACACAGTAAAAAGTATTTTTCCGGTAAAAAATTGGTAGCTCAGTCGCCATGATGTACTTGTCACCTTCCTCCGTCCCTCTCCGCTCATCGCTGTGTCCACCAACAAGTGTCTTTAATAAATTAAAAAGTGAAAATTAATGTAACATTAAGTACAATATGTTTCATTGTTTTATGCATGTAAAACGAGAGTCATACTAAAATGTATGTTAATGTGTGTGTGTTCGGAACGCAATAAGTGGATTTACTTTTTTTTTTTGCTTTGGTTTTTGTATGATTCAGGTCCCAGCACATTTTATTATTTTCAATGACGAGAGCCAGCTTCATTTATGCGTTTCAAACCTGGTTGTCTCGAATTTAAGACTTTCCCTCAAGAAATAGTCTAATATGACCTAATAGTATACCGTATTTCCCGGACTATAGAGTGCACCTCTAAATTGCACCAACTAAATTTTTGAAGAAAAAAATAGTTTTCCATATATTAGCCGCACAGGACTATAAGCTGCAGATTTACTGTATATGTTGTGTTATTTACACAGAAGTATTTTGTAAATATTTATTTACATACCTTAATTGTTTCTGAACGGTGCTTGTAACATGGCAGTAAAACGGTTGATCAAACAAAACAAAAGTCATCGCCATGGACCCACTAGCTGCAAAAGCTAGTTCTCCCATCAGCTAAACAGACTCAATAACTCTACGGCGACATTTGGTGAAATTACAAAACTGAAACAATACAAAAAAATTATACTCACACTTTCACTTGTAATTGTGTTAGCATATTAGCTAATGCTAACATCGCTAGCTTCATTACATTACGATAGCGTTTATAAATATGCATGAAAACACTAGTATCAAACATGTGACGGTTTAGCAAGTATGATTTGTTTGTTTGTTGTTTGCTTTGGCCGGCAGTGTAAACATAGTCTTTGATGCTTGGACATGCTTAAGTTAGACCAGTGATTGTCAAACTGTGGTTCGTGTATCACTAGTAGTATGCAGGCTCCATCTAGTGCTATGCCAAAGATTTGATTCAGTATTTAAGTACAGTGTTTTATTTTCCTGGATTCAAAGTGTTACTGTTCATATGGGTGTAATGTTACGGTGGCCAAAATACTTTTTGAATAAAACTTCTGCCTCATTTTTAATGAATACTTTGGCCTACTATGCTACTTTTATTTTAATGTTGGTCATTATGGTGGTACTTGGAGAGCCAAGTCTTTTCTGAGGTGGTATTTGGTGAAAATAGTTTCAGAGCTGTAGATTTAGACTAAAAACATGTAGAATTAGTTTTAAAGGCCTACTGAAATGCGATTTTCTTATTTAAACGGGGATAGCAGGTCCATTCTATGTGTCATACTTGATCATTTCGCGATATTGCCATATTTTTGCTGAAAGGATTTAGTAGAGAACATCGACGATAAAGTTCGCAACTTTTGGTCGCTGATAAAAAAGCCTTGCCTCTACCGGAAGTAGCAGACGAGTAGCGTGACGTCACAGGTTGTGGAGCTCCTCACATCTGCACATTGTTTACAATCATGGCCACCAGCAGCGAGAGCGATTCGGACCGAGAAAGCGACGATTTCCCCATTAATTTGAGCGAGGATGAAATATTCGTGGATGAGGAAAGTGAGAGTGAAGGACTAGAGGGCAGTGGGAGCGATTCAGATAGGGAAGATGCTGTGAGAGGCGGGTGGGACCTGATATTCAGCTGGGAATGACTAAAACAGTAAATAAACACAAGACATATATATATACTCTATTAGCCACAACACAACCAGGCTTATATTTAATATGCCACAAATTAATCGCGCATAACAAACACCTCCCCCCTCTCGTCCATATAACCCGCCAATACAACTCAAACACCTGCACAACACACTCAATCCCACAGCCCAAAGTACCGTTCACCTCCCCAAAGTTCATACAGCACATATATTTCCCCAAAGTCCCCAAAGTTACGTACGTGACATGCACATAGCGGCACGCACGTACGGGCAAGCGATCAAATGTTTGGAAGCCGCAGCTGCATGCGTACTCACGGTACCGCGTCTGCGCATCCAACTCAAAGTCCTCCTGGTAAGAGTCTCTGTTGTCCCAGTTCTCCACAGGCCAATGGTAATGCTTGACTGTCATCTTCCGGGAATGTAAACAATGAAACACCGGCTGTGTTTGTGTTGCTGCAGCCGCCTGCAATACACCGCTTCCCACCTACAGCTTTCTTCTTTGCTGTCTCCATTGTTCATTGAACAAATTGCAAAAGATTCACCAACACAGATGTTAGAACACCGTGGAATTTTGCGATGAAAACAGACGACTTAATAGCTGGCCACCATGCTGTCCCAAAATGTCCTCTACAATCCGTGACGTCACGTGCCGGCGTCATCATACCGAGACGTTTTCAGCAGGATATTTCACGCGAAATTTAAAATTGCACTTTAGTAAGCTAACCCGGCCGTATTGGCATGTGTTGCAATGTTAAGATTTCATCATTGATATATAAACTATCAGACTGTGTGGTCGGTAGTAGTGGGTTTCAGTAGGCCTTTAAAAATAAATTACATTAAAAAAAAATATTTAGAGTTGTTTCCTATTCAAGTCAACATGGTTGACGATTAGTCAATTAAATGTAGTTAATAATTCCGCTGTGTTGAACGTATTATCGATTAATAGTGTTACAATAAAGTGCACTGCTTGCCAGAGGTGCTGTAAAAACAAAAAACACAGATTGCACAAAAGGCCTATTCTATTTTCTGACTTCTTAAATTAAAATGACAAGTTTTTTAACATTAAATGTATTGATTCTGAAGTTTTCCCTTCCTCATTCAAGAAAATGTAATCAAATGCCCACCCCCCAGGACAAATCAAAGCATGCTGTAAAATATTACATCTGGAGACAATTCCTAAAACTCGTCTGAGACGATAAAATTCTACATTTTAATTGAACACAAATTATTCCCCCACCCCAAAAGTTTATACCAATCTTGTTCCACTTCTTGTTTTTAACTATGCAACATTCCACCAAAAGGTCATTTTAGCACATCAGCATGCCGACTGACGCTTTGTTAGCGCTGCAGTCTCTGGCAAATTAAAGGCTGCAGATGGAGCCGCCTTCAGCTGGCTGTAGGCAGTCAATATTCTATAAAGGGAAATACAGGCTGGACGAGAAGCAATTATGGTATTGTGTGTGTGGGGGGAGGGGGATAAGGCGGACATCTCTGCCTGTCGGAAAAATGTATATAATAGGTTGGCTATTCCTCATTTGTGCTGGCTTTCTGCGAAGAAATGGGATTATTCAGGTTGAATTACACTTCCAAATTCCAACAGCTCAGCAGCATTAATGAAGATTATCAGCATGGGATAATTTAGTTTGAATGTTCTGAACTCCTGTTTCAATGTGAGGTGTCCTATTTAGCAAAATAGTGCGAGAAAAAGGAATTATTAGCTGGCGTCTCTATTAAGAATGGGTACCGAAACGTAATATTTAACAGCACCGGTGCCGACGTACACGGTAATAAGAAGACCGAAAAAATAGGTTGTCTTATTTTCGGTGTCAAATAAATACATAGACACAAAAGGTTCCAGACAGAAACACACAGTCTGGTGCTCTTTTTTTTACATTTTATAACATTATAGGTCCACCTTAAAAAAAAAAAAAAAAGCCTTGTTTTTAAACAAAATGTGTATGTTTCCTTATATTCTGTACATATTAGGGCTGTCAAAAATAAAGATGTAACTCATGTGATTAATCACAAAATGTTTTCGCATTTATCATGTATATACACAGAATATTTACACAATTTATTTTGACCGTTCATGCCACAGATGGTTACTTGAAAGGTGGAGCCGGTTGTTGTCAGTGATCAGGTCAATGCATAAGTCAGTGAAAAGATGAATCAGGGTCTCCAACTGGTGTACTTATTATACATTTTGGGCTGTAGAGCGCACCGGTACTAAAGTCGCACCCACCAAATTTAAGAAGAAATAAATATTTTTACATATATTAGCCACACCGGCCCATAAGCCGCAGATATAGCCATCCATCCATTCATTTTCTACCGCTTGTCCCTCTCGTCCCATCACACATGGGACTGTCTCGTAAGTATGACTTGTTTTAGTTATATTGTAAAACTTTCAAACGTTGCTTGCAGTGATGAATGAAGAATCATTTTAAGCAGAAACGCTATAGACGAACAGTTGACGAAACGGGATATACTTCTGGTTCAAGGCATGAAACAGGGAGTACATTTTCAACCCGCAGCACCTGCAGTTAGCAAACTTGTCTAAAAGATGGTGCCATAGCACACACAATAACACACTTTTTCGGTGTCTCTGTTGGTGTTTTATTATTAAAACTATTTGTTGAATACAAAACGTTATTAGCCGCACAGTTTAATAAGCCGCAGGGTTCAAAGCGTTGGGGAAAAAGTGGCGGTTTATAGTCCGGAAAATACGGCACTTTTAATAGTTGTTGATTTAAATTATGCAAGCAAGTAATAACTTGTGATTAATCATGATTACTCCAAATCATTTGACAACACTAACTATATATATATATATATATATATATATATATATATATATATATATATATATATATATATATACACTAATGGTAACATAAGTTAGCCAGTAGTGGTTTTGTTATTTTTTATTTTTTTGGTTTGAAAAATGTAACTGAGCAAGTTCCAAACAACCCCTTTAAAGTACCAGTAGAATGGAAAAACAAGTTGACGTATATGCTTAATTGTGTTTCATTGTATCCATTAAATCATATGGAATTGTATTTCCAATCCACAAAGTATGTGAAAATACATCTTAACATTACAAAATGTGACACAAGTCATCTTTGATTGTACTTTCAAGGCAACATAGCACAGCATTGACTTATATGACCTAATCCAAACGGCCTTCTCTAGTCACGATGAAAAAGAAAATCAACCAGTACAAAAATTCAACATACATGGAAACAACCTGCTCATTGAACTTTGTGGATATGGAAATTACACCCATTTAAATCCATTACAAGGAATGATTGGAAAAACGAAAAACACTCTCCCCACACTTGTCCTTGTTTGGCGCATTTTAGCTGCTTGATATTTCTGATTGATTAAAAATCTTTAGGGAGGTTGTCACTGAAGTAAACAAGGTAGGAGTTGAACGTTCACATTCCGTAAATAACCAACTGTAATAATGATTAATTCTATTTTCATTACATTATTATAATATGTACTTAATTATATATATATATATATATATATTAGGGATGTCCGATAATGGCTTTTTTGCCGATATCCGATATTCCGATATTGTCCAACTCTTAATTACCGATACCGATATCAACCGATACCGATATATACAGTCGTGGAATTAACACATTATTATGCCTAATTTGGACAACCAGGTATTGTGAAGATAAGGTCCTTTTTAAAAAGATTAATTAAATGAAATAAGATAAATAAATTAAAAATATTTTCTTGAATAAAAAAGAAAGTAAAACAACATAAAAACAGTTACATAGAAACTAGTAATTAATGAAAATGAGTAAAATTAACTGTTAAAGGTTAGTACTGTGGACCAGCAGCACGCACAATCATGTGTGCTTACGGACTGTATCCCTTGCAGACTGTATTGATATATATTGATATATAATGTCGGAACCAGAATATTAATAACAGAACGAAACAACCCTTTTGTGTGAATGAGTGTAAATGGGGAGGGAGGTTTTTTGGGTTGGTGCACTAATTGTAAGTGTATCTTGTGTTTTTTTATGTTGATTTATTAAAAAAATAAAAATAAATAAACTGATACCGATAATAAAAAAACGATACCGAAAATTTACGATATTACATTTTAAAGCATTTATCGGCCATCTCTAATAAATATATATATATATATATATATATATATATATATATATATATATATATATATATATATATATATATATATATATATATATATATATATGTATGTGTATATATATGTATGTATAGGCTTTGATTGTGTATATATATATACATACACAGTATATATATATATATATATATATATATATATATGTATGTATGTGTATATATATATGTATGTATAGGCTTTGATTGTGTATATATATATACGTACACAGTATATATATATATATATATATATATATATATATATATATATATATATATATATATATATATATATATATATATATATATATATTTAGTTACTTAACGGCACCTGTCCAATTTTTTTAAGCCCGAAGCGGCCCTCCAGTCAAAAAGTTTGCCACATTGATAACAGAGAGCTGCATCGCATCTTATCTCATGAAAATTATTCTACATTATAAATCATGCCACTCTGGAAATTAGGAGGATTTAGCCATAAATCTAGAAGTTGTTCATCTGTGACATTCAATTCATACCTGGAGACGGACACAAACACACGACAATCGAAGACAGTGTCTGCAGGCAGCAACTTTTTATTTTAGCCCTTCGTGTGAATGATGATGAATTCTTCATCTAAACGAGAAGATATGAACATCCTATCAGTGGTCATCGCAGTGACAGTAGACGTTGTAGAGTAAGCGATCGTTTTATTATATTCGTTGATAATATTTCTTGTCTAGCACATAACAATACTGCTACATGATGTTTAGTGTTTCACTAAAGCTGGATCTGTTTAGCACAGAGCTTCTAAAACTTGTAGATCATCCTCCTTATATTCAGGATCAACAATATAAGGTTCTGGATCATTTTTTTGTCCCAAAGTAATCATTGTTGGCGCTCACAAATTCTGCATATTTTGCATTGTTGTTGGTGAGGAAGGGATCTGCAGTTCCTATCTCTACGTCACGCAATCACGTGACTGGCTTCCTTATTGTCTCTCAAAATGGCTCAGGAATCACAGTGAGATTGATACTATTTTGATCATATTTTTTTATTTGCAAACTTTAAAGGTCTTTCGGTGTCATAAATGTATATACATGTATATATAATAGCTTCAATATAGAGACAAATTGTTTTTCCACTTTACTTGTACTTTACGGTGAGCGAGGTGCATTCACAAACCTCAAAATTCTGAGCTTCAACCGTATAACCCAAATGTGACTGAGGGTCTTGTTAGATGATGATAGTGATGTTGTGCAGGCTCCACATGCAGAAAGAACGACAGGCAGGAACTTGACAGGTACTTTTTATCCTAACACAGCAGGCGCCAAGAGCCCAAAAGAGTAATAGCACGTTTCCAGCCTCCAAAATAAAAGTGTCTCTTTCCGACAAAATTAGGGTCTTGGTAAAATACTGTTTTTGTGGGGATTTTTTTACACATTCCCTGTGTATTGCAATCATTTATTTTTATATTATATGACAATATGTTGTGGGTTGTATTTTGTATTGTTTATTTTACTATTTAACATTTTGTTTAGGTTATTTATGTATTTAAATTCTTAAGTGGAACATCTGATGATTTTACTACATATAAAACCCTTCCTTGTGGTCTAGGTAATATGAACTCGATATGTTTTGATCTAAATTTTGCGTGCGTTTGTTTCACATTGTATACCTTACTTTCGAGTACCGTTCGTTTGTGGAGGCGTTCCCATGTTGCAATTAAAGGCTTTTACGCCCCACCCTCTCCTGAATTTATCTTTTGAAAATGTAAACTGATAAATATCTCTTGAAGACGAACATCGTCGCTATTTTTTTAAGTCTACTTCATAAACTGTAAAGAGCCACTGGTCACAATAATTGGGTACACCTGCTTACTCTTGGATCGATGTAGAGCTGCAAAAAAATAATAATAGCCGCTGTTTTTTACGTCTTTATTTAGCATATCTGGAATGTCCGTGCCCTCTGGCACAGTTACGCACAAACGGCTGTGAGAAAGGAGGCGATCACGCCGCAAAGACAGATGATGATAAGATTGACCCGTGTGCGTGTTGACATGTTTGGACTGTCACAAATTAAACAAATATTAGACATATAGTCTATTCAGCAATATCATTTCATAATTTTAGAGCTGCTGGATGACTTAAAGAAGTCATATTATATTTTTTTCTTTCTACATTTAAAACACTTCTGTGTGGTCTACATTACATGTAATGGTGGTTCTTTGTTCAAAATGTTGCATACATTAAGTTTCACAGACCATCGTCAAGTCGCTTTCTCTTCAGGATGCGTCATTTTGTGGGCGGCCTTATTTACATGTCTCCACTTTGACAGCGTCTTCCACCTTTGTTGTAGTTTTTAACGTTTCCTTAGCAAGTCTACGTTACTTTGCATTAGAAATGGCAAAAACGGAGGATGCATGTGCATGTACGAGCCAGTCTGCCCCACAACAAGAGGGTAGAGAAAAAGAAGGAGCTTATTGACTACATTGGCAGACTCGCACAAAGCATCTTGGGTAAATGTAAAACATATATGGACAATCCGATGACGTCACAGTTCAGAAAGAGTCACAGGAAGTGTGAAGGAAGGCATGATTGTTTTATAAATATCTCTGCAACACTTAGACTATTTAAAAATTTCGGGACATATACAGATCCCAAATAGTGCAGTAAATACCAGTAGGTAAAAAAAGGAGCTGATTCATACAAATTAAATTAATTTGTTTTGGTTGTGCTTTTTTTTTTTGCATTGATATGTTAACTATATATCGTCTATATGAGAAAACTTCTTTCAATACGCATTTTGTTGCATCTCGATAATTCCAGACGCCCCATCACAACACCAGCGCCTCCCACAGCACAAAGAAAGTGTCTAAATCACACTTTCTATATCGCCCCGAAAAGGTAGTTCATATAATATTTGTGTGTTGCATAGTCCACAACACAACAAAACAGTACAGGAGCATATCAAGGGGTTGGAATTGGGGGTTAAATCACCAAAAACGATTCCCGGGCACGGCCACCGCTGCTGCTCACTGCTCCCCTCACCTCCTGGAAGGTGAGGGTGATGGGTCAAATGCAGAGGATAATCTCACCACACCTAGTGTGTGTGTGACAATCATTGGTACTTTAACTTTAGTGATGTCATGAAAGTGTGGTGTCACAGTTGGCCGGTATAGTACAGGCCAAAACCTCATTTAAACAGGGCGGTCCGCATCAATTTTGCAGTTGGGCTACGTTCACACTGCAGGGTAAGATGTCCAATTCGAATGTGTTTGTCAAATCCGATCTTTCCATGTAGTCGTTTTACATTACACAAAAAAAAAAAAATGCGATGTGAACGCAAGCTGACCCGCACGCAGACCTGATGTCATGACGTCACGTGTACTGCAGTGTTTACTGAAGTTCATGGCTTCAATTCTAGTCCACCACAGCCCTGGCGCATTTGTGGTAAAATTAAGGATTGTGTGCAAGCAAAGTCAACCTTTTTCTGAACAGAATCATTGCCCGTAGAAGATTAAGAAGGAAGTTTGTGGGACATTTTCGGTGTATGCTCCGAAGACCGTGTGGACGAATGGTGGAACATTGACTTGAGTTCCTAAAACATATTTTCTGTCTGTTTTCTGCTCATATTTTTTTTGCAACCATCTATTTTTGTCAAAGAATCATGATGCTTATCGCTGTTCGACAAGTTTTTTTTTGTTTTTTTGTTGTTGTTGTTTTACGCGAACTGATCGTTTGGACTGGCCCCACTATGGACTGGACTCTTACTATTATGTTGGATCCACTATGGACTGGACTCTCACAATATTATGTCAGACCCACTCGACATCCATTGCATTCGGTCTCCCCTAGAGGGGCGGGGTTACCCACATATGTGGTCCTCTCCAAGGTTTCTCATAGTCATTCACATCGACGTCCCACTGGGGTGAGTTTTTCCTTGCCCTTATGTGGGCTTTGTACCGAGGATGTCGTTGTGGCTTGTGCAGCCCTTTAAGACACTTGTGATTTAGGGCTATATGAATAAACATTGATTGATTGATTGACTGCAGTCTCATTAAATGCATATCTGATTTACTTCCACATACAAAGGTCGCCTGGGTCAGCTTTAAAACTTTTGGAATTGTACGGCTCACATCGACATGAAAAAATGTCGATACATGTTACATATGGGCAAAAAGACGGAATTGACCTGCAGTGTGAACAAGGCCTTATTAGTACATTAGATCACTAGTACACGCAATTCTTTACTAAAAGCACGCTATTTAGCGTAGATCCAGTTGCAGCAAAGTAGTGTGCTCTGTTTTTTCTCAATTGCTTCAAGACATACACTATATTGCCAAAAGTATTGGCCCACTAAGGGGCCAAGCCCAACTCCTGTAAAACAACCCCACATCATAATTCCTCCTCCAGCAAATTTCACACTCGGCACAATGCAGTCCGAAAAGTAGCGTTCTCCTGGCAATCTCCAAACCCAGACTTGTCCAATAGATTACCAGATGGAAAAGCGTGACTCATTAGTCCAGAGAAGGCGTCTCCACTGTAGAGTCCAGTGGCGACGTGCATTGGACTTGGTGATGTATGGCTTAGATAAGCTGCTCGGCCATGGACATTCATTCTATGAAGCTCTCTGCGTACTGTACGTGGGCTAATTGGAAGAATTTGGAGCTCTGTTGCAACTGACTGTGCAGAAAGTCTTTGCACTATGCGCTTCAGCATCCGCCGACCCCTCTCTGTCAGTTTACGTGGCCTACCACTTGGTGGCTGACTTGCTGTTGTTCCCAAACTCTTCACTTGTCTTATAATAAAGCTGACTTTGGAATATTTAGGAGTGAGGAAATGTCACGACTGGATTTGTTGCACAGGTAGCAACCTATGACAGTTCTATGCTGGAAATCACTGAGAGTGGCCCATTCTTTCGCAAATGTTTGTAGAAACAGTCTCCATGCCTATGTGCTTGATTTTATACATCGGGCCAAGTGATTAGGGCACCTGATTCTCATCATTTGGATGGGTGGCCAAATACTTTTTCCCAATATAGTGTAACTAATCAATAATCTATAAGGAATTTACTATAGTTCCCTAGTTAAAATGATTTTGTAAGTCAAATTTGATTGTTTAGCTTGATTTGTTTACTTATTTTTGCCATTTGGGTGAAAACGTCACCACTGGCAAAGCAGTGGCAGATGTGTGGGGGAAGGAAGAAGGCCGGGGGAAAGTTTTCTCAATGCCAGATGGAGGAGCAGTTGGCACCTCTCTCATTACAGTGGATTTGATTTTGACTTCTTTCATGGCAGCGACAGAAAAAAAAAAATCACACAAACACACACAAATGCGGAGCATTTCCTATTCCACTCCACCTTCCCCTCATCAAAAGGAAAGGACTCTCATCTGGAGTGGAGAGACGATGAATGGAAGGAAATAAGTTGAAGGATGAGGTTGTTTTTTTTATGCTTTAAACCAGCGGTCAGCAACCTAAAGCATGCGGGCCACTTGAGCTGAGTGAGGCTGCATATTGTTACCTTTTCTACGTGACTTTTTGCTGTGCCTTTTTCTGTGTCTGCGACGAGCTTGTCTACATCAAGTGTGACCGACTTCTTTCGATTCAAGCAGACAACAGCAGCATTTTAGAAGTCTTGACACACGTCACTAGCAGGGATAGCTTCCTGCTGACACTGGATTTAGACTGGGAGGTACCATCGAGAGGTCGGTACAATGATCAGGAACGAAAAATAAAATCCACTTTACCTCATCGGTTAATATTGGTGTACAGCGGAAGAAAGGGGGGAGAGAAAAAGGAGGCGGTATCGACAACGCTGTGGATAGTTCCTTAACGTTTCAAACCACCTGGATGGAGTCTGCACATGTACAGTAACGTGAAGAAGGCATGAGAAAAGAGGGGGAGCTGACAAAACACGATCATGACTGATTCAGCATTTTGATGTATTTTTAAACGCACGGATATAACAAATATAAATAATTGAAACTTTATTAATCGGTTTTATGAGATGTTTGAGGGCTTCTAGAAATCGTGCGGCCACAGGCAACTGCCTGCCTGCCTAATGGTTGGTTTGCCGCTTGGTCTGCTTTGAAAGATTATTGATATTTTCCAACATGTGTGAAATATTATTGCGCCCACTTTTTGGGGTGAATAAAAAACCAAGTGGTGGTCCACAATTGACCTCTGATCCAGACTATTAACACCCATGCATAAAATCCAATAGTTCTGCTGTCATCTGAACTCTAATCCCCCAATAGTTTATTTTGAAAGACACCTGAGCAGATCACATTTAAATTCCTAGTTGTGTTCGGATGTACACTAATACCCCAACTTACGAACATAAATAAGCACACCTTCGGCAGTAAAGAAAAAAAATTAAAAGAGTGGTTTCATTGTTTAGTTTATTAGTTCGGTTTATTATTTCTTCGGTCAGCGGTCAACAAAACAAACAAACAGTTTTACATTCATAAATAGACAATTTTACAGACCAAAAGGGTTTAGGCTGAAGTTGAGTACTTATGTTGCCTAACACTATAAAGAATCTGAAATCAAGTTAAAGTTAAAGTACCAATGACAGTCACACACACACTACGTGTGGTGAAATTA
Source organism: Nerophis lumbriciformis (assembly GCF_033978685.3). NCBI lineage: Eukaryota > Metazoa > Chordata > Actinopteri > Syngnathiformes > Syngnathidae > Nerophis > Nerophis lumbriciformis. The sequence goes on along the minus strand of NC_084556.2, from coordinate 15,815,453 downwards.
TCCTCTGCATTTGACCCATCCCCTTGTTCACCCCCTGGGAGGTGAGGGGAGCAGTGAGCAGCAGCGGTTGCCGCGCCCGGGAATCATTTTGGTGATTTAACCCCCAATTCCAACCCTTAATTCTGAGTGCTAAGCAGGGAGGTAATGGGTCTCATTTTTATAGTCTTTGGTATGACTCGGCCGGGGTGTGAACTCACGACCTACCGATCTTAGGGCGGACACTCTAACCACAAAGCCACTAAGCAGGTGATACAAGATGCAGTAAAACCAGGAGACATCGGGCTCTGATCTTGAGCTTCGTAGAAATGTGAAATGTCCTTTATTGTAGATGCATAGCACAACTGCTTCTAAAATTCCCATAAAAAGCGGTAGATGTCTCCTTTAAAAACATAGCAATCGCCACAGGTAGGAGCATGATAACATGGATGTGCAGTAAATGAGACTGTCTCCATGGTGATGCCTTGCATAGTGCATGCAAAATCCTCGTTTAAATAGGCCGGTCTGCACCACTTTTCAATTGCACACACAGTCTTAGTAGATCGCGTGCAACATGCTATTTATAGATTGCACACGCTGTTTAGAAAGTAGTGTTTGGATCTTAGTAAATCAGGACCTAAGTGATTGTTTTATAATGTTTGAAGTTTGTATATTTTGTTCAGCATCATGTTTATTGTTTGATGTTGAACGGAAAAGCGAACGTTGTGCTACGTCTCTGAAATTAATATGTGGTCGTATGCTTAAAATGAGCAAAATACGTAAATATTCCATGTTGCTCAAAGAATAGACTTTAAAACAGCCATCCTAGTGTACAAGTATTGTCATGGTCTTGTGTCAAAGTACACCTCTGACATGTTAGAACCACATGAACCATCCCGAGCTCTAAGAACCTCAGGGAGTGGTCTCCTGCTGATGCCCAGAGTCTGGACCAAACATGGTGAAAATGTGTTTCCCTTGTAATGCTGCTAAATCCTGGAATAGTTTTTCCTGAAGATGTGAGACAGGCTTCAACATTGGCAATGTTCAAATCCAGCCTGAAAACTGTTTTTAAATTGTGCTCATGACAACTGAAAGTATTTTATCTACAACAGGTGTAGGGAACCTATGGCTCGCGGGCCAGATGTGGCTCTTTTGATGACTGCGTCTGGCTCTCAGATAAATCTTAGTTGACATTGCTTAACACGACGAGTAATGAATAATTCCGCTGGTAATCACAATGTTAAAAATAACGTTCAAAATATAAAACATTCTCATGCATTTTAATCCATCCATCCGTTTTCTACCGCACCTGTTCAAGAAGTCGCATTAATGGTAAGAAATATTTCATTTATTATTGGTTAGCTTCAGAATAGGTATTAAAAACAATAAGAGACTTATTATACTCTAAAAATGTTGGTCCTACTTAAAAATGCACGCATTTAGTTGTATTCAGTGTTGAAAAATATTATACGGCTCTCACTGAAATACATTTTAAAAGTTTTGGCTTTCATGGCTCTCTCAGCCAAAAAGGTTCCCGACCCATGATCTACAACATTTGATTGAACTGTTGAAAAATCACGATTTTATGTTTTGTTTTGAATTTGAATGATATTTTCCTTCATTTAATTGTCTAGAAAGCACTTTGAATTGCCTTGTGTACTAATCGTGCTCTATAAATAAATTTGCTTTTCCTTGCCTACATGTTATAACGAATGCTCCTGTTATTACATAACATATATACTTACAGCATGTATATAAAACGATAATGGAGGTTTAATTTTGTAATTTTTTTAGAGCGCTTTATAGGTGGAATAAAGAGAATCCTATTACCTCCATTGTTAGAATGCCTAAAATAAAGAAAAACATAGGTGTTCTTGTGATACATAAGGATTGTGAATGTTAGACAAAATAAAAAAAATAAAAAAGTGCTGTTTCCCTTTCAAAGAAAACTGCACTTTTTTGGAATTTTGCCTATCGTTCACAATCATTATGAAAGACACGACAACGGATGTTATTTTATTTTTGTATGCTTTCTAAATATTAAATAAAAGCGATCAAAAGTCCGCTTACAATGGGCACCTGATTGATGGGAGCCGCGCAATTCCGCCTATAGAGCCCCTAAAAAAACATCCAAACACCTCCATTAGGGTTTCATATACTCTACATGTATGTAATGTAGTTACGGGCACATTAATAATAACATTTAAATGTACGTATGTTGATAATTTTAAGCATTAATTAAAAAAAGTGCATCACAATGTTTGTTAGTTTTTTTCATCACTGATTATTACTCACTGCAGACTTCATGAGAGCCAACACACATAAGAAAACATCACTTACTGTACAAGGTCTGCTGTCATTAGGATGCCGACTGCTGGGATGTTCATGTATTCCCATTTAGGTGAAGAATGGCTCATAATCCTCACAAAGAAAAGGCGAGGGGGGTTCCTGGGGGACCAAGCGTCATTTAATGTCGTTTTGGCCATTTTCGGGTCCTAAATGGCTGTCAACTTGTCGGAATACCTACTCAGACTTCTGCTGTCCAGGTGAGATGATGATTTATGATCTAGAATAAACTTACAGGGAGCAAGGAAGCAAGGAATCAGCAGACCACTAGATGATGTCAACATAGGCACACAACCTTGTGATCGTGGCGCCGCTATAAATAGTTTGTCAGTGTTTGCACTTATAATAACAATACCACTAATATCCAAGTCACAAAATGTAAATGGAGTACTGTTGGCTCTTTTTGGATGTTTTTTAATGGATGTTATGGGCGAAATAGTGGAGCTACCATTGGCTTTTATTTACGTTTATTTATTATTTAGAATGCATTCAAAAAAGAAAAATCCACCCGTCGTCATGTATTTCATAATGATTGTGAACAATAGGCAAAAAAATAAATAAAAAAAGTGCAGTTCCCCCTTAAGTTCAGGTACCAGCTATCATCCTGATGTTGTGCCTCGTGAGTGCAGACAGCCGCGGTAAAGAAGTGCAATTGCTTTGGTGTGAGAAAATGTGTGATAGTGCCACAATAAAAAGACAATGGTGTATTTTAATCGCTGCATGAGGTTTTTCTAATCAAGGTTTGCAAAGAAAAAAAATTCAAATTTAGCCTGTCAAACTGCGTCTCGTATCTGGCTGTAACCGCAAGGTGACGGCGTGTCGCCGCTGAATAATGTTTTCCAATTAGAAGACATCGGTCCTCGTTGTGCGGCAGACGTGTTACTCAAATTGGAGGGAACGGCAGCACTTTCATTGTCAGGTGTTGAGGCAACGTGATAAACAGTGAACGTTTGAAGCAAAGATATATGACAAGGAGTAAAAAAAAAAAAAAAAAGGGGGGGGCTAATGTAAGGAAAAAAAATTGTGGAACACCTAACCTAATAAGGCATTAGCATTAAAAATCACAACTTTGCCTGAATGAGTCGAATTGTGTGTTGGTTTTAAATGTGATGAAAAAACGGTGACTTCCATTGAGCTATGATAGCACGCCTACTTCTAAATAGATGAAGGCTGAGGAGAAATGATTGTGCAGCCACCCTAATAATGCCTTTAGATGTAATCGCCTATTAGATTCCTGCTTTATAGCGTGAGCACTGCAGTAGTTACACCAAACTCTTATTCAAGCTTGGACACCTAATGAGAACAATGACCTTGTGTTCCATTTGGACGAGTTGGCTGGTCCGTCTACCCAACACTTCTCCTTTAATCGCATCCATCTTTAGGTATTTGCACCCGTTTCATCTTAACTTTCTTTTGATATTCCTTCCAGCGCGTTTAGCCGTCCTTTCTAGTCTCATGCATCCCGTCGGGCGCCGCACAACACAATTAGAGTCGGCAGTCGAATGGAGAGGAAGGGTCCTGTGGGATGTGTGGAAACGGTAAATGGTCAGGAGGCTTGGACTGAGGAGAGAACAGCAAATCCCTAATTCAATTGGCTGAACCTTGGCAACAAGCCCCTGGCGACTCCTCCCGCGGAATCAGGAGAATCAAACAATGCGGCTCAAACCGCCCGAGATATTTTCATTCGCGCGCGCGCACACTCACAAATTGACACAAATGCATAACATTTCCCCTGCATATAGTTTGGTTCTATTCATAGTCCAACCCTACATGGGGGATTCACACTATTTGATAAGTGCTACCAAAGCAGATAGAATAAGGCTAGCAATATGTTTTCAATATACTGCACTTACATGTGTGTGTGTGAATGGGTGAATGTGGAAATAGTGTCAAAGCGCTTTGAGTTCCTTAGAAAGGTAGAAAAGCGCTATACAAGTACAACCCATTTACCATTGATGGATTGTTGTTATTATATGATTGCTGTTTTTTTGCAAGAATGTTCTCTAATTTTAGTGTTATGAAGTGAGAGGATAAAAATAACAAATTAATTGAGTTACAGTGGAACATCGGTTTACAAACTTACCGTATTTTCCGCACCGGATTATAAGGCGCACTGCCGATGAATGGTCTATTGTTGAACTTTTTTCATATATAAGGCGCACCGGATTATAGGGCGCATTAAAGGAGTCATATTATAATTATTTTTTTCTACATTGAAAACACTTCCTTGTGGTCTACATAACATGTAATGGTGGTTCTTTGGTGAAAATGTTGCATAGATCAGTGTTTTTCAACCACTGTGCCGCGGCACACTAGTGTGCCGTGAGATACCGTCTGGTGTGCCGTGGGAGGTTATCTAATTTCACCTATTTGGGTTAAAAATATTTTTTGCAAACCAGTAATTATAGTCTGCAAATGATGTGTTGTTGTTGAGTGTCGGTGCTGTCTAGAGCTCGGCAGAGTAACCGTGTAATACTCTTCCATATCAGTAGGTGGCAGCAGGTAGCTAATTGCTTTGTAGATGTCGGAAACAGCGGGAGGCAGTGTGCAGGTAAAAAGGTGTCTAATGCTTAAACCAAAAATAAACAAAAGGTGAGTGCCCCTAAGAAAGGGCATTGAAGCTTAGGGAAGGCTATGCAGAACGAAACTAAAACTGAACTGGCCACAAAGTAAACAAAAACAGAATGCTGGACAACAGCAAAGACTTACTGTGGAGCAAAGACGGCGTCCACAAAGTACATCCAAACATGACATGACAATCAACAATTCCCCCACAAAGAAGGATAAAAACAACTGAAATATTTTTGATTGCTAAAACAAAGTAGATGCGGGAAATATTGCTCAAGACATGAAACTGCTACAGGAAAATACCAACAAAAGAGAAAAAGCCACCAAAATAGGAGCGCAAGACAAGAACTAAAATACTACACACAGGAAAACAGCAAAAAACTCAAAATAATTCACAGCGTAGTACACAGTATACCTACTTTGAGACAAAAGCTATATTGATGCATGCTTGGTTATGCTTTAAAGTCATATCCAACAATTGCAACAACGACTTTTTACTGTCAACTGAGTTTCGTTTATTAATGATTTCTGCTGGTGGTGTGCCTCCGCATTTTTTCAAAGCAAAAAATGTGCCTCGGCTCAAAAAAGGTTGAAAAACACTGGCATAGATTATGTTTTACAGATCATCTTCAAGCCGCTTTCTGACAGACACTTCAGGATGCCCCGTTTTGTGGGCGGTCCTATTTGCCGTATTTTTCGGAGTATAAGTCGCACCGGAGTATAAGTCGCACCTGCTGAAAATGCATAATAAAGAAGGAAAAAAACATATATAAGTCGCACTGGAGTATAAGTCACATTTTTGGGGGAAATTTATTTGATAAGACTCAACACCAAGAATAGACATTTGAAAGGCAACTTAAAAAAATAAAGAATAGTGAACAACAGGCTGAATAAGTGTACGTTATATGAGGCATAAATAACCAACTGAGAACGTGCCTGGTATGTTAACATAAGATATTATGGTAAGAGTTATTCAAATAACTATAACATATAGAACATGCTATACGTTTGCCAAACAATCTGTCACTCCTAATCGCTAAATCCCATGAAATCTTATATGTCTAGTCTCTTACGTGAATGAGCTAAATAATATTATTTAATATTGTACGGTAATGTGTTAATAATTTCACACATAAGTCGCTCCTGAGTATAAGTCGCACCCCCGGCCAAACTATGAAAAAAACTGCAACTTATACTCAGAAAAATACGGTACGTGGCTCACCTTCGGCAGCGTCTTCTCCCCGTCATCTTTGTTGTAGCGGTGTAGCGTGCAAGAACGGGAGTGGAAGAAGTGTCGAAAGATGGAGCTAACTGTTTTAATGACATTCAGACTTTACTTAAATCAATAACGGAGCAGCATCTCCTCATCCGGAAACAACACCGGAAATGTGTCTTGTGATAAACCGTCTGACCGGAACTCTGTAATAACTAAAGTTCCTTGGGTGAATAATGTAAACTCACTACACCGGTATGTTTTAGCGCTTTAATGGCGAGTTTACTGACAGATATAAGTAAGAACTTTACAATACTTTATATTAGAAATGTCAACTGCGGAGGATGAATTTCCCATAACAAGAAGATAGTCAAAAAGAAGAAGCTCATCGACTACGGTGTCGTCACGGACTACAAAGGCAGAAGCACACACATTTTCAGGAATTATGCAGATCCCAACTACAGATCAGCAGGTACCAGAAGGTAAGAAAGTTGCTTTTGCATAATATTGCGAAACAAAATGCCAGATAATATGTCTTACCTTCTTTCACCATAATAATACACGAATGTTGAAGCACATCAAGCGGTGCGGCTTCATAGCTTACCAAAGTCATACTAAAACATTTTTATAGATTTTTGAGCACCGTGTATAATGTTCTATATTTTCAATGGAACATATAAAATGTTGGTGTTGTTTACTTGAGTCATATTGCCATCTTATGTAGAGCGAAAACAGCCCCTCTCGCCCAGAAAGGAGCACAGCTGCTTCTTCAAAACAGATAAGAAACTGGCCAAAACAGCTCTTTGAGCTGACAAACAGGAGCCCTTAAGACAAAACAAAGACTTTACTAGCGGACATAAGATACAAGCAAGGAGGTCATGAGAAGACACACTACATGGAAAAATACTATCTACTTTAAACATGACTATGGATTAAAAAAGAACACTTAAAAATATCTCATTCTCACACTAGGGAAAGTAATTATTGCCTTACTTAAAAGAAACCTTCAAATAGCTGGCATAATACAGTTGATAAGTTTCAGTGTGTGTGTGTGTGTGTGTGTGTGTGTGTGTGTGTGTGTGTGTGTGTGTGTGTGTGCCTTTAAAAAGGTGGTGCCTGTTGCCGAGTGACCTGTGACGTCAAAAGTCTGAGTCCGAGCTGTGTTTGTTAGCTTAGCAGGAGCATCAGCAACAGTTTGTCGTCTCTGACGGAATCTCTTTTGAATCTTTCACTGGTTTGTGTTACCTCTGCTTAATAAACAGATTGAATGTGCTTACATGACTATATGTTCTTGTCAACAAACGGGGTATTATTTGGATGGCAAGTTTGTCACTTCTATCATTGATTTATTGTTACATTTTGCCATCCAACCTTTGTAGTTACTGACGCACAATGCAGTTTGTCATGTTTTAAGGTGGTGCCATTTGGTTATGCCGGTTATGAGTATATTTCAAACATGTTATACAGGTGGGCAGACATTTTACTCAAGGTTGAATCAAATTCGGATGGATTCCTTTTAGGAACAAAATGCGATGAAAGGGTTGAAATACCTATTCGCACATGTGCGACAGATTTTTTGTTTTGTTTTCAAGTAGCACAGTCTATTTATAGTCGTAAATTTGTCGCACCGTACACCCCTGAAGTGATCTCCAAGACAGGCTGAGATAAGGTAGACAGTGGTGGAAATGAACTGGTAAGAAGTGCTGCTCGCCGTCAAAGCTCTTTGAAATGACTGCGCCGGTTAGTACAGAATGTAAACAGAATGTGACTTTGAGGGCCCCGCCTCTTGAAAATGGCCGTGCTCGCTTTTAGAGGAAGGGATGTCATCAAAATGGCATCCCCCGATGACTTCAAGCAGCATGCAAAATGAATGAATGAATGAAGCGTTGGCACGCTGAGAAATGGTTCGAACACAGAGGCATATTTGGCGCGATGTAAAAGTTTGTAAACCAAAAAGGATGCAAATGCAAAAAAAATTGTTCAGTTCTCTCAACGATTTAAAGCCCAGAAAATTAGTCAATTTCCAAGAGACAAGGTATAGTATATTGTAATTACGGCTGTAAAAGTGTATATGATAGTAACACGTTATGTTTATTAAATAAATAAAAATAACAAATTCTACACTTCCAAGTTTATAGTATTAGAAAACCCTGAACATTATATGTCTATAAACTCATTAAAGACAAAAAAAATTGTATCTGGCAATTATGCGTTACCTAAGGGCAAAATGTGAATAATAGCAATTAAATATTTAAATTGTTTGATAAACTTAATCGTAACACATTGTGAAAATAGTAAATTTTTGATAAAAAAAAGTCACAATTCTATGAGAAGTAAATCGACATGTTATAGAAAAGTTTTTTTATTTTGTCAGAATAAAGTCATATTAACAATATGACCATGAAAAAACGATGTTCTGGAGATTAAAATAATAAAACTTAATTTCAAAATTCAAAATATGTGGAGTAAATTGATGACACAAAAATCATAACATTACTTTAAAAAAGTAAGACGTATTAGAGTGAATTAGTCGAAAAAGAATACAATGGAATATGTAGTAGGACCAGAAATCTATGCGAAATGTTATAGTAATGATAAAGACGAATAATATTACTTTTAAAAAAAAAGGCATATTGTGAAAAGAAAGTACCGTAGTACGTTTTAGGAGTTTAAAAAATAAATAAAACATTTTGAGAATAAAAATAAATATAATTTATGAGAATAAAGTCAGAAAAGCTTTATATTGAATTGTAGGACCAAATAATGATGTGTAATGTTATAGAAGTAATAATAAGGAATAATACTATGACTTAAAAAAGTCCAAATGTATACAAAAAATTTAAAAAAAAGTTATTTTTGAAAAAAGTAATTATTAGAGAACAATGTAAAACTAGTAAAACATATTTTTTTGACAATCAATTTGAAATATGAGAAAAAGGTATAGTAAGAGTTAGACTTAAGTAGTGATTGTCTTCGTGTAGATACTGTATGAATTGTATTTAGTTTGATGTACTGTAATTCTCCTAGAAGTACAAATTAATGGCAGTAAACAAAGAACAGACAAAGAAGCGGAGCCACGATTGTGCAAACGCCAAGGCAGCCAACTTTATTTGTTTCATCTCCCATGACTGTGCATCACCTGTGTCATCGATGCGGTCGCCTGTGTCGCCCCATGCTTGTGCAAATAGCAGCATTAGGCTCCATACCAATGGAGATAATTGGAACAAAGCGGGGGATCGATACAGAGGGCACGCACACCCACGGCAGAATAAACAAGCGCATCTTCACATACACACTGCGCGCTGGCAGGGCCACTTCGATCGATGCAAGTCAGAAAGGAGACTTTCTTCTGCATTCCCACCACACACACACACACACACACACACACTTACACTACCCTGCATTGACCACACAGATACGTTTTCTTCGATGTGTTGCAAATTAATTGCCGCTTTTTTCAGCTCCACTTCTCAGAAAGACCTTCCTAATTTGTGGCCAAGAACTTGAGGCTAACTATTACGTATAAGCTGGTGTGCATGTAGCATGGCGGGACGCGGTCGTATTACTGTGTGTGTGTTCTGCTAAATATTAGAGCTTCTCTTAAGGGAAGTAAGAGCAGCCAGCTGAAACTAACATGCAGCCCTAAGTGGAAGCATGCTGATGGGTCCAAGTGGATACGTGCTCATGTAGGAAGTTACTACATGCCATTTAAACACGGACGCTGTTTGATCACAGCCTTTGGTCATCCAGTTTGTTTTTTTGGCCAGACAATAAACTAAATATAAGATTCTTAAACTGTGGTATGGGTACCACAAGTGGTACGTGGGTTTCGGACGCCAAATAATCACCTAATTAAATATTCGGACACAGTGTTACTGTTCAAACTTTGTGGAGTGTTACAAGGGCTAAAAATATTGAATACACGTGTTTAATAAAACCTATACCTTGTTTTAATGACTACTTAGGCCTAATATGCACCTGTATATTTTGTTTATTGACATTTTTTGACACACTGTCACAGAAATAATATGCAATACAAATGTAATGTTCTTTTTCCCCCATCCTAATAAAAAACAGTCAAATAAGTGCAGACAAAATATTAGACTTAGACAAACTTTATTTATCCACAAGGAAATTGTTCCACACAGTAGCTCAGTTTCAAAGGATGGAAAGGGTAAGGATGAAAATGATAATGCAGGTATTAAGTAGGCTAAAAATGTCAAGACTAGGACTTTGGTGTGTTTGTTTTCCCGAGATGCAAGTAAAGCTGGACTGGACATGGCGTGAAGGTAAATACATATTTATTGTTAACACTCAAAAAAGGAATCAAACAAAAGGCGCCCACAAGGGCGGAAGTACAAAAAAACTTGGCTATGACAACAAAAGACTAGCACAAAGGCAATTAACTAAGAACACGAAACAAAAACACTTACTGTGGCATGGCATGAAGCATGAATAATAAGGGTGGACATGAATATCATGGGTAGCATGGATGGATGGATGGATAGATAGATAGATAGATAATGTCACCAGGCCAACTGCCTGGCAACAACAAGCTTAAATACTGGTGACATAATTAGTGAAAACAGGTGCGTGACTCAAAATGAGAAAACGTGAGACAGGTGCGTGACATGAGGATGTGAACCAGGTGAAATTAATAGTTACTATGGTGACAAAGCAAGGGAGTGAAGACAAGAACTAAAAAGTGTCAAAAAACCAAGTAAAACATAACTAAACAAAACATGATCACAGACATGACAAAAAATGTATCATTGTAGCAATATAAAATATAACATATATGTAATGTGTCAAGACTAGGACCATGGCTTGGTTTTTTCTCCCAAGGTGCAAGTGATTTGGACCAGATGTGGCGTGAAGGTGAATACATGATTTATTTAAACACTATAACTACAAAAAAAAGTACAAACGAAAAGTGCGCACAGTGGCGGAGAAACGACTTGGCTATGAAAACAAATACTTGCACAAAGGCAGAAACTATGAACAACAAAAAACACTAACTGTGGCTTAATAAACAAAAACTTACTTGGCATGGAACCGGCATGAAAAAAGAGCAGCAAGGGTCTTAAGGGTGTGTGGAGAGTGTGCAGAAGCATAAATGCGGGATGTCGTCAGAGCGATAAACTGAAAACAATGAACTTAAATACTATAGACATGATTAGTGAAAGCAGGTGCGTGACTCAAAACGTGAAACAGGTGCGTGACGTGACAGGTGAAAACTAATGGTTGCTATGGTGACAAAACAAAACAAAAGTGCACAAAAAGTCCAAAAACAAAACCGAACATGACTAAAACAAAACATGATCACACAGACATGACATAATGTTTACATATTATATACGCAGTATATAATATATACTGATATGTTATATTATTATATAACATTTTTATATAATATATACAATATATAACAAATCCCAATTACCATGTACAATATTACAGTATATGTAACAGCTGCAGCAAAAAAAAAAAAAAAGGGCTGCATAAAATAGAGAGTAGATCCAGCAGAAAATATACATTATAAACAAAGAGAGGTAGCTAACATAGAGGTGGTCAGGTAATAGACAGATATCATCTTTTGCTGTATGGCGATTGATTATACAACTGGATGGAGTGCGGAATGAAGGAGTTCTTGAATCGAACACTGTGAGAACGAAGCTGAAGGAGCCTGTTGGAGTAAGAGCTCCCTCAATTGTCAGGTGGAGTGGGTGGGCAGGATTGTCCATGATGGCCAGCAGTTTGTCCAGCATCCTCCTGTCCCTCACTGACACAAACACCTCCAACTGCATGCCAATAGTTTACCCGGCTTTCCGGATCAGTGTGTCAATCCGGTTTATGTCCCTTTTGCTGGTGCTGCTCCCCCAACAAACCACTGCAAAATACAGGGCACTGGCCACAACAGACTGATAAAAGATCTCCAACAGCTTGCTGGTATTGATAAAAAGTCACAGACAACCGCACTTACGAATGGCCCCAACATGGTGCAAGCAAACAAAAGGCTCATCAATCATCCACAATTCAACCACAACTCAATCGGAGCCAAACTGGAGATCAGTCTTCTTTACATACTTCAAGAAAGCACCCCAAACTTTACGCACCTGTATTCATGATGGTGGTACTTGGAAAGCAAAGTATTTTTTGAGGTGGTACTTGCTAAAAAGGTTTGCGAACCATTGAACTGAATGCACTACCTGGCTGCAACCAGCAGGGGTACTGTCATAGCACTCTCAACTCGCCTGTTCACTTGAATGTAAGACCACCCTGAATTTAAGTCGACCGCAGTTTTTTCGAGAAATACATTTCGAGACAAAATAATGTCAACATGTCAATTGGTAGATTACAATAAAGACTTTATATCATATTTCTTAGCTGCTCGTTGCCTGATGAGTCGGCTTCATTGATCGTTCTCCTAAAATTAGTATCGTAACTGCTCCTGTTGTTTGCTAACTTGCGAACAACCTTTCAGTCACCTTTTCTTTCCCCCCAGGGGTTTTCCTGACTTGTTGCTTCTTTACAGGTATGTGCAGGGTTCGGACAGTCATGAAAAACACGGAACAGTCATTGGATTTTAAAATACAATTTCCAGACCCTGGAAAATGTATGTAAAAACAATAATTTCAGAAATTTGGAAAAGTCACGTAAATAAAACTACAGTTTCTTAATCCAAACAAAATCAATGTGTCGTAATCAAATGTAAATTGCTACGGACCGTCGTGATATTTTGGCAGGCACCTATGAACTGCAGGCACGCCCCACTCGCTAGTTACTTCTGCTCGCGAAGTGCCGAGGCTGAAAAAATGCCATTAAAGTGCCGCTTCAATTATTCATGGATTATTAAGGATAAATACAAATTGTGGCTGGTAAAATACACTGACCCAAGACGTGCTGAATTCAAACTGTGCTGTAAAACCTTTGACATTTCTAATATGGGCGAGGCAGCGCTCTTTAAGGCCACTTTAAGGGGATGAAAAAAAAGCATGAACAGCCAGATTATTTGGAAATGTAACTGTGGTGTGAACAAGTGTGCCTATGTCTGTGCTTTTGGGCTTGCTCTGCACTGTAAACTAAGCCTAAAGCAACATGTGTCCGCTAAATGGATGTATTTGTGAAGCAGAAGTAAAGACTAAATATGTTGTAACTGAAACATGAGAAGATGTCTCTAAGTGTGCCTGTCTAGTGTTGTTTTGTTTTAGAGAGTTGCCATATTTGTTTTTTAGATCTAAACCTGGTTTTACTTAGGATTCAGGGAACTTTATTGTCTTTCAATGGAATGGCACTAAATGTAGTACAGTCATGGTCAAAAGTTTACATACACTTGTAAAGAACATAATGTCATGGCTGTCTTGAGTTTCCAATAATTTCTACAACTCTTATTTTTTTGTGATTGAGTGATTGGAGCACATACTTGTTGGTCACAAAAACATTCATGAAGTTTGGTTCCTTTATGAATTTATTATGGTCTACTGAAAATGAGACCAAATCTGCTGGGTCAAAAGTAGACATACAGCAATGTTAATATTTGGTTACATGTCCCTTGGCAAGTTTCACTGCAATAGGGAGCTTTTGGTAGCCATCCACAAGCTTCTGGTTGAATTTTTGACCACTCCTCTTGACAAAATTGGTGCAGTTCAGCTAAATTTGTTGGTTTTCTAACATGGACTTGTTTCTTCAGCATTGTCTACACGTCAGGACTTTGGGAAGGCCATTCTAAAACCTTAATTCCAGCCTGATTTAGCCATTCCTTTACCACTTTTGACGTGTGTTTGGGGTCATTGTCCTGTTGGAACACCCAACTGCGCCCAAGACCCAACCTCTGATGATGAGTTTAGGTTGTCCTGAAGAATTTTGGAGGTAATCCTCCTTTTTCATTGTCCCACTTACTCTCTGTAAAGCACCAGTTCCATTGGCAGCAAATTAGACCCAGAGCATAATACTACCACCACCATGCTTGATGGTAGGTATGGTGTTCCTGGGATTAAAGGCCTCACCTTTTCTCCTCCAAACACATTGCTGGGTATTGTGGCCAATCGGCTAATTTCTTGTTTCATCTGACATCACATGGACAAAGATAAGACCTTCTGGAAGAAAGTTCTGTAATCTTCACAATCATGCCGTGACGTGTGACAGTAACAAACGGAAACTTGGCGAGTGTGATTTTTTTCTGACGCTTTTGTATTATCTGGTCTGAAAATAAATTTCCCAAAAGCCTTTGCACTCTCGGATTGCCAGCCCAGCTCATCACTAAGCACCCGTTTATGTTGCCACAACTATATTTCATACTGAAGTACTCTTTTTAAATATCAATCAATTAATCAATGTTTATTTATATAGCCCTAAATCACATGTGTCTCAAAGGGCTGCACAAACCACAACGACATCCTCGGTACAGAGCCCACATAAGGGCAAGGAAAAACTCACCCCAGTGGATAGACTCTTCAAGAAGAACAAGTAAGCCCAAAGCGTCCGTCTTTTATGTTACGCGTCCCTTTTAGACTAGACCACGACACGGGGACCGTAACAGTAACCGACAAACAAACCCTGGCGAACACATAACTTATCCATATATATATATATATATATATATATATATATATATATATATATATATATGTATTGCTTTACATATATATATATATATATATATATATATATATATATACTGTATATATATATATATATATATAAAAGAAATACTTGAATTTCAGTGAATTCTAGCTATAAATATACTCCTCCCCTCTTAACCCCGCCCCCCGGTCCGCCCGCCCACTCCGACCCCGCCCACCTCAACCCCCCATCTCCCGAACTCGGAGGTCTCAAGGTTGGCAAGTATGCTTGGAGCACACCCACACAAGACTTAGCACTTTCTTCTTCTAATGCCAAGTGACGTAGACAGGAGCCAACCTAACTACGAGTGTGCCCTCTATTGGCCCGTCTCTTATAAGTGTAATTGTCTCTCAAGGGAGCCAACAATAATGTATACATACGTACATAAATAGGCTAATAAAAGATTATCTACCATACCACATCACTACAGCATTTTTAAGTCTTTTTTTATTTTAATTTTCTATACATATACCGCAATAATAGGGACTGGAAGAAAAGCTCAGACTTGCTTGGGGAAGTAATGCGGTGCCACATGTTGGTTTGCATGTGTAAATGTCCAGACGCTGCGTATGGGATTTCTCTCAAGTGTCCTGGCTAATACAATTGTTTGCTGTCTAAAGCAGTGTTTTTCAACCTTTTTTGAGCCAAGGCACATGTTTTTCATTGAAAAAATCCAGAGGCACACCACCAGCAGAAATCATTAAAAAAATGAAAGTCTGTTGACAGTAAAAAGTTGTTGTCGCAATTGTTGGATATGACTTTAAACCATAACCAACCATGCATCAATATAGCTCTTGTCTCAAAGTAGATGTACTGTCCCGACCTGTCACATCACGCCCTGACTTATTTGGAGTGTTTTGCTGTTTTCCTGTAGGTAGTGTTTTAGTTCTTGTCTTGTGCTCCTATTTTGGTGGCTTTTCCTGTTTTGTTGGTGTTTTCCTGTAGCAGTTTCATGTCTTCCTTAAACGCTATTCCCCGCATCTACTTTGTTTTAGAAATCAAGACTATTTAAGTTGTTGTTATCCTTCTTTGTGGGGTCATTGCTGATTGTCATGTCATGTTCGGATGTACTTTGTGGACACCGTCTGCTGCTCCACACGCTGTAAGTCTTTGCTGTCATCCAGCATTCTGTTTTTGTTTACTTTGTAGCCGGTTCAGTTTTAGTTTCATTCTGCATAGCCTTCCCTAATCTTAAATCTGTTTATTTTTCATTTAAGATTTAGATACCTTTTGACCTGCACGCTGCCTCCCGCTGTCGTCTGCATATTGTGATCACGACAAAGCAATTAGCTACCTGCTGCCACCTACTGATATGGAAGAGTATTACATGGTTACTCTGTCGAGCTCTAGACAGCACAGACACTCAACAACGGCACATTATTTGCGGATTATAATTACTGGTTTGCAAAAAAATATTTTTAACCCAAATAGGTGAAATGACATCATCTCCCACGGCACACCAGACTGTATCTCACGGCACACAGTGGTTGAAAAACACTGGTCTAAAGAACCACAGCAAAATACTTATCTGGACTTTTTTTTTTTTTTTTTTGCTTTATACATCAGTGGCATGAAAACAGGGGTTCAGAACATTCATCCCGGTATGTTAATAAGGTTCGGCATTTACTCCACCCTTGTTAAAAACCAAGCACGTTATCTAATTTGCTTTTAATAAAAAATGGCGGCATTTGGAAATGTAGCCAACGGCCAAACTATCATTATTAGACAACTGTTATGAGGATTTACTGAATACCTTGAAAGTTGCAAAGAAGAAAAAAAAGAGAAAGAAAAGCCTGCAAGGAGAAATCGTTGAGCTGAAATGATGAAAGCTTAAGAAAAAGTAGGCTAAAAAAAAAAGGGGATGAAGTGGTGGAGAAAATGATAAACTAATACTGTTGTGTGAAGTGTGGCAATAGCAAAGTTTCACAATACTGTGCCTGTTTAAGCAGGACAGACAATAACATGTCACACTTAGTGCTCTTTATCCTGTGCATAATTCAAAATAAAATTGCATTTTACCAAGGCTTTAGGCAAGTGTTCTTATCAAGTGAATTAGCGCTACAATGCAGGTTTACATGAGCTTTTCTTATACTCCCAGAATAGCTGCGGTGAGTGTGTTGAATAGAATCCATGCATAATAACCAAGTACTGGAGGAAGACGAACCAATAAGGGCGCTATAAAGGCCGGCTGATGGAGGAAGAGGAATCGGCGAAATAATGTGTTAGAGATTTGCTCAAAGACCAGGGGAAAACATTCCCCTGAAATTCATTTTGTTTGACGACGAACGACAGCAGTTGCCTCGCAGGCTTTGCAGGCGCCGAGCACATTACTTGACGGAGGGGAGGCGGACGAGGGGACAAATAACGCGGCGAGCCCGGCAGTCTCTCTCTTTATGTGCGGCGGTGTCGCCTGTCAGGGGCTATCGTGTAACGGAAGACACACTAAAAGTTTGTTCGCCCGCATGATTTCTGCCGATTGGGTGAGACTCTGCTCAGACTTGTTAAGATTCAGCTGAAGGTGAAGTCCGCACAGTCCATGTCAGCCAGGAGTCAACTTGACAAGCCGGAACTTTGACTGGACTGTCAGGCAGTTGAAGAGTTTAGAGCTGTTGGATAAACAGTGGACAAAGTTTTTTTTATATATATATAAGAGGGAGTCACAGTCTATCAGTTACATGTGCAGGGAAAACAGGACGGGGCGCGGGACACTTCACTTTTGTTTGAGAGTGACGGGTAGAAAAGCTCTGACTTTGGGGAGAAGTCGTTATGTTAAAGGCCTACTGAAACCCACTACTACCGACCACGCAGTCTGATAGTTTATATATCAATGATGAAATCTTAACATTGCAACACATGCCAATACGGCCGGGTTAGCTTACTAAAGTGCAATTTTAAATTTTGCGCGAAATATCCTGCTGAAAACGTCTCGGTATGATGACGCCTGCGCGTGACGTCACGGATTGTAGAGGACATTTTGGGACAGCATGGTGGCCAGCTATTAAGTCGTCTGTTTTCATCGCAAAATTCCACAGTATTATGGACATCTGTGTTGGTGAATCTTTTGCAATTTGTTCAATGAACAATGGAGACAGCAAAGAAGAAAGCTGTAGGTGGGAAGCGGTGTATTGCGGCCGACTGCAGCAACACAAACACAGCCGGTGTTTCATTGTTTACATTCCCGGAAGATGACAGTCAAGCTTTACCATTGGCCTGTGGAGAACTGGGACAACAGAGACTCTTACCAGGAGGACTTTGAGTTGGATGCGCAGACGCGGTACCGTGAGTACGCATGCAGCTGCGGCTTCCAAACATTTGATCGCTTGCCCGTACGTGCGTGCCACTATGTGCATGTCACGTACGTAACTTTGGGGACTTTGGGGAAATATATGTGCTGTATGAACTTTGGGGAGGTGAACGGTACTTTGGGCTGTGGGATTGAGTGTGTTGTGCAGGTGTTTGAGTTGTATTGGCGGGTTACATGGACGGGAGGGGGGTGGTGTTTGTTATGCGGGATTAATTTGTGGCATAATAAATATAAGCCTGGTTGTGTTGTGGCTAATAGAGTATATATATATGTCTTGTGTTTATTTACTGTTTTAGTCATTCCCAGCTGAATATCAGGTCCCACCCGCCTGTCACAGCATCTTCCCTATCTGAATCGCTCCCACTGCCCTCTAGTCCTTCACTCTCACTTTCCTGATCCACGAATCTTTCATCCTCGCTCAAATTAATGGGGAATTTGTCGCTTTCTCGGTCCGAATCGCTCTCGCTGCTGGTGGCCATGATTGTAAACAATGTGCAGATGTGAGGAGCTCCACAACCTGTGACGTCACGCTACTCGTCTGCTACTTCCGGTTCAGGCAAGGCTTTTTTATCAGCGACCAAAAGATGCAAACTTTATCGTCGATGTTCTTTACTAAATCCTTTCAGCAAAAATATGGCAATATCGCGAAATGATCAAGTATGACACATAGAATGGACCTGCTATCCCCGTTTAAATAAGAAAATCGCATTTCAGTAGGCCTTTAAAACCAATATACCGCTTCTTTCATTATGTTTAGTGAAAAACTTTCTGTATTTAATGTTTCTTCAGTGACTGGCTGAGTCAAATGATACAATTCTTCAGCTGTAAAGTGAGTTTTTGACTGAAGTTGCCGAAGATGTTACCTAGCCCTATGAAGGTCTTCGCTATAGCCGCCATATTCCCTCAAGTGCGAGTTGACAGGTGTGATTGTAGCGAATGAATACTTCCCCTCAGAGGATGCAAACATACTTTATTCATTAAATCCCAACGGTTTGCTCGCCGCCAACTTTATATATGCAGCGGCCTTTTACCCTGACAGCCAGTGGTTAGCAGCCAGCTATGGAGAGCGTGGCTATGTGTCAGCTCAGTGACACCTGAATGGCCCCCTCACTCACCATGCGGTGTCAACACCTTTGTCTGGCTCTGACAGTACTGATGGATGTGACACCGCGACTCCACGAGATCACTGCTCCCTCGGAGACTTCCATTGGAGTCCCAACCTTCCCAACCTAAGGGTACAAGGTGTCTTTGTCTCTTATGCAAACAAAAAGTCAGCATAATCCTTCAATGATCCATCCAAGTGGCCTAGCAGACATTGTGTCCTTAAAGTAAACCGGGCCAGGAGAGCATCTTTTTGAGATGCTAATCTTGCTATTAGCGCGTAGCAATGAGTAATGTCTGACTGCCATGTGCGTTAAAGAGTCTCAAAAAAGTTTTGAACAAACTCCTCATTTGCCAACACGTTTGTTGAAGTATACTAGAGTGTTCCTGTTGTATAGAGCAGTGTTTTTCAACCTTTTTCGAGCTAAGGCGCATTTTTTTCTTTGAAAAAATCCGGAGGCACACCACCAGCAGAAATCATTAAAAAACGAAACTCAGCAGACAATAAAAAGTTGTTGTCGCAATTGCTGGAATATGAATTCAAACCATAACCAACCATGTATCACTATAGCTCTTGTCTCAAAGTAGGTGTACTGTCGCGACCTGTCACATCACGCTGTAACTTATTTTGAGTTGTTTGGTGTTTTCCTGTGTGTAGTGTTTTAGTTCTGCTCCACACGCTGTAAGTCTTTGCTGTCGTCCAGTATTCTGGTTTTGTTTACTTTGTAGCCAGTTCAGTTTTAGTTTTGTTCTGCATAGCCATCCCTAAGTTTCAATGCCTTTTTCTTAGGGGCACTCACCTTTTTGTTTATTTTTGGTTTAAGCTTTAGATACCTTTTTACCTGCACACTGCCTCCCGCTGTCGTCTGCATATTGTGATCACGACAAACCATCGTCGTCCCACAAGACCTGTTCCCTACATCTACAAAGCAATTTGCCACCGGATGCCACCTACTGATATGGAAGAGAATAACATGGTTACTCTGCCAAGCTCTGGACAGCACAGACACTCAACAACTGCACATTATTTGCGGATTATACTTACTGGTTTGCAAGGTGAAACTACATAATCTCTAACGTCACACCAGACTGTATTTCACGGATTACTGGTATAGAGGAACTTGGACCACCGTGAACACATTTGCATATAATTGCATTGACATTTTAAGCTTGCTAGCAAACACTGGGATCCAAACTTGTAATTGACATAACTGAGGTGTTCCTCAAGGCATCCCTTGAAGTCCTCTTCCGTTTTTAGTAGCTTGGTTACTTCAGATGCGGTCAGTAACAATGTGTTCAATTTCTTTGGTGATCCTAGTAATGCAGGTTGTTCTCCTGTAACTGATAGTGGCGCATCGCCACGGCAAAATAAACGCTGCCACATTTTAGAAATGAAATTGTTTTTACGTGAAAACAAATCACAAATGAAAGTAATATAATGTATTGTAGCCTCCAGAGGAAGTCACACAAAATGGTCCGACACTATTTTTAATTTTTATTGGCAATTATATGCTAACAATCTGCCCAATTCCAACAAGTATTCCTTCCAATGCGCACATGTGCGTCTCCGTGCTTCACTCCCAGCAGACACACAACGACACTTCCTCATTCTCCGCCAATCCACTTGTATGCACAGACGTTGTGATCTCAATCATGGGAACAACAAACATCAAAACCACACAAACATAAAACATTAACACCAGTAGGTCGTTACAGTATGAATGGATGTATATATACACCGTATTTTTCGGACAATAAGTCACAGTTTTTTTCATAGTTTGGTCGGGCTCCAGTGCGATTTATATATGTTTTTTTCCTTCTTTATTATGCATTTTCGGCAGGTGCGACTTATACTCCAGTGCGACTTATACTCCGAAAAATACGGTGTATATATATATATATATATATATATGTATGTGTGGGAAAAAAAATCACAAGACTATTTCATCTCTACAGGCCTGTTTCATGAGGGGGGGTACCCTCAATCATCAGGAGATTTTAATGGGAGCATTCGCATACCATGGTTTATATAGGGCACAGAGTGGGTGGGTACAGGCTGGCCTAGGGGCGTGGTGATTAGCTCATGTGTTACCTAGGAGGTAACACATGACGGAAACACCTCCTAGGTAACACATGAGCTAATCACCACGCCCCTAGGCCAGCCTGTACCCACCCACTCTGTGCCCTATATAAACCATGGTATGCGAATGCTCCCATTAAAATCTCCTGATGATTGAGGGTACCCCCCCTCATGAAACAGGCCTGTAGAGATGAAATAGTCTTGTGATTTTTTTTTCCCACACATACATATATTGCGCTCTACTACGGTATCGAGCACTATTTTTTGGATAACCTTATTAAGACATATATATATATATATATATATATATATATATATATATTGCCTATTATTTGCACACTAGTGACTAGCGATGCACCGAAAATGTAGCCGCCCAAAAAATACTTTGACCACCGGAATAGCGCTGCCGTAACCTGATGTTGTGACGTAAACAAGACGCACCTGTTTTGTGGAACATGATTGGCAGGAGATGGCTGCACATATACTGTATATCATGCTACCATTCTGTATCTCAAAATACTTTTTTTGTTTTCAATTTGTTTTACAGGTGGCAGCCTGAGTTACTGTGTATTTAACAATTGAACACACACATTTAAAGTGATATTTATTGGAGAAGCGGTGTTTGATTTTTAGACGAACCTTAGCATTCACATACAAACCGTGGATGCGAACATGTCCTCGCATGTGTTTGTATAAACACATTTGTTATGCAAGTCAAACAATATAAGTTGGCGTTAGCTACCAAAACAGATGTTTACCTTGATCCTGCTCGTGTGCTCCTGTTAAATATGCAGGATGCTTTCTCGTGGCATGCTGCATCATCTATGTAGTGCTATCAGTGAAATGCCAGCTCCGTTTGACAGTGCTAAAACATTTACCGTATTTTTCGGACTATAAGTCGCTCCGGAGTATAAGTCGCACCGGCCGAAAATGCATAATAAAGAAGGAAAAAAACATATATAAGTCGCACTGGAGTATAAGTCACATTTTTTGGGGGGAATTTATTTGATAAAACTCAACACCAAGAATAGACATTTGAAAGGCAATTTAAAATAAATAAAGAATAGTGAACAACAGGCTGAATAAGTGTACGTTATATGAGGCATAAATAACCAACTGAGAAGGTGCCTGGTATGTTAACGTAACATATTATGGTAAGAGTCATTCAAATAACTATAACATATACAACATGCTATACGTTTACCAAACAATCTGTCACTCCTAATCGCTAAATCCCATGAAATCTTATACGTCTAGTCTCTTACGTGAATGAGCTAAATAATATTATTTGATATTTTACGGTAATGTGTTAATAATTTCACACATAAGTCGCTCCTGAGTATAAGTCGCACCCCCGGCCAAACTATGAAAAAAACTGCGACTTATAGTCCGAAAAATACGGTAATGTGTTGTTGTTGTTTTTTAATGATCACAAGACCTTTGACTGATTATTTAGTCTTCTTTGGGCCCTTTGCTCTCTTTCTTCCTCTTATTTTTGCCGACTCTCTCGGCAGTCTGCTGCTTCTGCCACAAACACACACTACATCACTATAGATAACCGCTGGCATGCACGCTTTTTTGGGGGCAGTCTTGTGGAAACGATGGATACATTTGTATTACTGGAACTCAATAAACAAATCATCAAAACAACAAATTACAAATAGAAATTGATTTAATCAATGAATCGTTACAGCCCTAATTGCCACACTATTGTATAGCTTGGCATACATTGTGCGAATCGACATAGTTTTAGACCTATTTTGAGTCATCACAGGGCTGATTTTGGTTGCCGTAACAAATTCTAAGTGAAGTCTATTCCTATATCTCTACTTACCATAAGTTATAACTTATACTATCTCAAGGAGCAAGCATAAAACTACGTGTCTCATAAAACCGACTGACTTACTCGGTACATTTGGCGACAGAGGCAAGGAAAAACTCCCTCAAAACATGAAACTGCCTTGATTTTCATCTCAGAATATGTCATACTACGATACATCATTTTCTTTACCGTGCGAAAAACACAGTGGTTCACACGGCTGACTTTAACGCAAATAGTTGGGGATTTACTCTGAATGTACTGGACTCCTGTTTTTGTGTCAGTGGTCCACTGAGCAGGATGTAGCTCAACTTGTAGCTTCTTTCAACAGCAAATGTGTTGTTTGTAACCAAGAATGCACACAATTTTGCATCAGTTGCTTCAGTATCTCCACTCAATCGATTAGTTGATTGATTAGTATTCCCTATTTTCTGTTGTGGATGTCTTCAGTATGTGTTGACTACACCAATGTTTATGGTTAAAAATTCATATCTGTTCTTAGCTTAGAATTCTAGCGAGCTCATGTTGCAAAGGACCAGAGTGCCGATCCAAATGAAGCACATGGACGCTTGGCTGCATTGTGCGGAGCGCTGTGATGTTGGGGGCGGACTTTTAACAGATGGCGCCGTCGACCTCCCAAGACAGTAATGTTCAATTATCTGTATCCAATTAGCACCTTTGCTATGGGCGAGAAAGACAACGGAAAAGTGATAGAAACTTTCCAGGATCAACATTAAATACTGTACAGTCTTGAGTGTAGAACAAACATCAAATATATATATTTCTTTTTTTTTTTTGGAACATACAAGAAAAAGCTTTTGTGCATTGTCCCCCGGAGGCCACATCGTACTTTCCCACAGCTGTGCGCGCCACAATCACCCCTCGCTTCATTTACACAGGTCCCTTGGGTGCCTTTGCAGAACACAATTGGAGCATGTCGGGGGTCAGCTTTAATTTGACGGTGAGCGAAAGTAAACAAGTTGTCTTTTTATTAATTTGTGCAATTAGAACACGCCGAAGGAATTTGTTCTATTTTATCCAAAATGAGTAATTTGGTAATTGAACAGTTCTTCTTTTGTTCATGTGTACTTATTAGCATGGAGGCAGGAAAAGAACATTGCATGGACGTTTCTTAGAATTAGAAAAAGGCAATTAGAAGGAAACAGCAAAGAAGGTACTCAAATAATCTACTTGATAAAAACAATAACACCATTCAGTCATGAATCACTTTTATCAAAAGGTTTATTTTTGGAAGTAGCTTTACAAAATGTCATATATTTAACATAGTAAAAAATCATATTGTAGTGCACTTTATGAAGAAGGATGAAAATACTGTATTTTCCAGACTATAAAGCACTAAAGTTTAGAAGTAAAAAAAAGTCCATATATTAGCCGCACCACAAATATATACTTTGTGAAATGAGTTATTTACACAGAAACATTTTGTAAATGTATATATACCTTAATTGTTGCCTGTAACACAGCATGTTTAATAGCTGATCAAACAAAACAGATGTCGTCGTCATAGACCCACTAGCTGCCAAAGCAAGCTCTCCAATCAGCTAAACAGACTTAATAACACCACAGTGACATTTTGGTAAATTTATCAATCAATCAATCAATCAATGTTTATTTATATATCCCTAAATCACAAGTGTCTGAAAGGGCTGCACAAGCCACAACGACATCCTCGGTACAAAGCCCACATAAGGGCAAGGAAAAACTCACCCCAGTGGGACGTCGATGTGAATGACTATGAGAAACCTTGGAGAGGACCGCATATGTGGGTAACCCCCCCCCCCTCTAGGGGAGACCGAATGCAATGGATGTAGAGTGGGTCTGACATAATATTGTGAGAGTCCAGTCCATAGTGGATCCAACATAATAGTAAGAGTCCAGTCCATAGTGGGGCTAGCATGACACCATCCCGAGCGGAGACGGGTCAGCAGCGCAGAGATGTTCCCAGCCGATGCACAGGCGAGCGGTCCACCCCGGGTCCCGACTCTGGACAGCCAGCACTTCATCCATGGCCACCGGACCTGTGCCCCCCCTCCACAAGGAAGAGGGGAGCAGAGGAGAAAAGAAAAGAAACGGCAGATCAACTGGTCTAAAAGGGGGGTCTATTTAAAGGCTAGAGTATACAAATTAGTTTTAAGATGGGACTTGAATGCTTCTACTGAGGTAGCATCTCTAATTGTTACCGGGAGGGCATTCCATAGTACTGGAGCCCGAATAGAAAACGCTCTATAGCCCGCAGACTTTTTTTGGGCTCTGGGAATCACTAATAAGCCGGAGTTCTTTGAACGCAGATTTCTTGCCGGGACATATGGTACAATACAATCGACAAGATAGGACGGAGCTAGACCGTGTAGTATTTTATACGTAAGTAGTAAAACCTTAAAGTCACATCTTAAGTGCACAGGAAGCCAGTGCAGGTGAGCCAGTATAGGCGTAATGTGATCAAACTTTCTTGTTCTTGTCAAAAGTCTAGCAGCCGCATTTTGTACCAACTGTAATCTTTTAATGCTAGACATAGAGAGACCCGAAAATAATACGTTACAGTAGTCGAGACGAGACGTAACGAACGCATGAATAATGATCTCAGCGTCGCTAGTGGATAAAATAGAACGAATTTTAGCGATATTACGGAGATGAAAGAAGGCCGTTTTAGTAACACTCTTAATGTGTGACTCAAACGAGAGAGTTGGGTCGAAGATAATACCCAGATTCTTTACTGATTCGCCTTGTGTAATTGTTTGGTTGTCAAATGTTAAGGTGGTATTATTAAATAAATGTCGGTGTTTAGCAGGACCGATAATCAGCATTTCCGTTTTGTTGGCGTTGAGTTGCAAGAAGTTAGCGGACATCCATTGTTTAATTTCATTAAGACACGCCTCCAGCTGACTACAATCCGGCGTGTTGGTCAGCTTTAGGGGCATGTAGAGTTGGGTGTCATCAGCATAACAATGAAAGCTAACACCGTATTTGCGTATGATGTTGCCTAGCGGCAGCATGTAAATACTAAAGAGTGCAGGGCCAAGAACCGAACCCTGAGGAACTCCGTACGTTACCTTAACATAGTCCGAGGTCACATTATTATGGGAGACGCACTGCATCCTGTCAGTAAGATAAGAGTTAAACCACGACAAGGCTAAGTCTGACATACCAATACGTGTTTTGATACGCTCTAATAAAATATTATGATCGACGGTATCGAAAGCAGCGCTAAGATCAAGAAGCAGCAACATAGATGACGCATCAGAATCCATCGTTAGCAGTAGATCATTAGTCATTTTTGCGAGGGCTGTCTCCGTAGAGTGATTTGCCCTGAAACCGGATTGAAAAGATTCACAGAGATTGTTAGACACTAAGTGTTCATTTATGTTATCAATGTTAGAATATTAGCTCATTGTAACAACACTAGCTTTTTTACATTACTAAAGCACGTACAAATATGCATGAAAACACTCCTACAGACATCACGCATGGGACGGTTTAGTACGTAAGAATTGTTTTAGTTGTATTGTAAAACTTACAAACGTTGCTTGGAGTAATGAATGAAGAGTCCTTTTGAGTGGACCCGCTATGGTTAAAATTGTAACTTTTTCTTATGGTATGAGTAGCCATATTTGCCAATCGCAAGAGCAGGGGGTTCTTAACCTTTTTGACTTTGGGGCCCAACTTTTCCATTACAGAGGATATGAAATATTAACACTCAATTAACAATCTTACTCATGATTTTAATCGTATTCAATAATTATATTTAACCTACTTACAGTTTACAACCTTGTCAAATGATATGAGACCATGTGTTAATCACAAAGAGTATTGTTATTTTTTTTAACACAAAAACCTTAGACAGAGGTCAGGCTGAATCAAAAAAATAAGTACTACCCAAGTATACTGCATAAGAGGGGATTCTTAAACAACTGACAAAAAAATAAATTGACATATGGTTGTGTTGTGCTAAAATAAATAAAATAAAATAATAATTAATATGATTCATAACTTCAACTGTCAATAAAATTCAAGAGCAAATAAAAATAGAGCTTCACCACTTAAGTCATAATTTTTGCGCTTGTCATTAAATGTATTCTTCTGTTGTTTGATACTTTACATTAGTTTTGGATGATACCACAAATTTAGGTATCAATCAGATACCAAGTAGTTACAGGATCATACATCGGTCATATTCGAAGTCCTCATGTGTCCAGGGACATATTTCCTGACTTTATAAACATAATATAATTTTTTAAAAACCGAAAGAAGATGTTTTGATGTTAAAAAAATACAAACGTAATCATAGTAGTATCAACTAGATACGCTCCTGTACTTGGTATCCTTACAGTGGATGTCAGGTGTAGATCCACCCATGGAATTTGTTTACATTCAGGACCGGTGTCATTAGCGGTGACGCCGGTGAGCTACGGTGTGTAGTGAAGCATGTTTAGCTATTCCTCGTCCTGCAGGGATGATACTTGTAAGAAACATACTTTATTTGTCGCCATGGAGGCGAGGATTAGTGATTTAGAAGTAGCTAAAACACTGCCAACGGACTTTAGCTGCTAACTAGCTAGCCATGTTTTAACGCACCTCTTCCTGAGGGCGTTTCAGTGTTATAACTTCACCTTTATTGTTAGTTTTCAAGCCAAAATGTGTCCATTCTCCCTTTTCTGTCTACACACTGTGTCTGCTTGTAAGTACTCTGTGATTGTGCGCTGCCGAACATGCTCCTCTGCTCGTAAACCAGCAATGACACGACGTGACGACGACGGGAGGGGGTGACCGGTACTTTTTAGAGGCAGTATAGTACCGAATATGATTCATTAGTATCGTGGTACTATACTAATACCGGTATACTGTACAACCCTAATACAGGCCACAACTGAGAAAAATATATTTGTTGGCGGTCCTCTCGGGCTCGCTCGCGCCCCAACAATGGGCCCCCCCATTCTTAAGAAACACTGGTCTCGAGAGTAACACACCTAATATCACCAGGCCAGCTGCGAGTTTCAGGTGAATAAACAAATGTGATGTATTGTAGGAGGAGCCTTTGGAGCAAACGATCTTTGGTTTGGATTGAGTTTACCTCCCATTTTACACACATGATGTTATTTCATCCTATATCTGCACATCATATTTGGAGAGAAAGCAGGACTTTTCAAAGAGTTTGCATTGATTGGGTTTGAGTCAGAGTTATACACTGGAACCTGCACTAATGAGCACGCATGCATGGGCGTGCATTAACGAGATAAGAATGTGCTGCAAGGATGGTTCAAGGCGAGCTTCGGGTTTTGCCAAGTATACAAGCATCTTGGTCTGGTTGCCTCATGAAATGCCATGAAAGTGACTTGGCCAAGGGAGGCGCACGCTCAAAATTCATAAACATAAACTCAAATGCATGCTGCATAAATCTTTCATTCAGGTGTATACGGGTCCAAAAGCGGTTTATGCGCCTCCCAACACACACACACGATGTGGTAAATAGAAGCGGCGGTAAAGGTGATGGTTTGAATATGTGCGCTAACAGACTCCAAGCACTAACAATCACAGCGAGCACGGCGCCGTGTGATGCCAAACGCTCCCTTGACGCAGAGGTCACCTGCCAGCTCTCCCGTAGAGACACACGGAACACGATGCCAATTTAGCGCCATTCTAGCCTTTGTAATGCGGCGTGGCACCAGCCCGCCTTTGTTCGCTGACCTTTGAATAATTCTGCCTGAGCAAAATGCTCCGACACGTTTTAGATCAAAGATGCGCTATCAAGAGGAAGAAGGGGCGGGGGTTCAGATGGGCTACTTGTTTGAAGATTCCCTCCTTAAGGCAATCTAGGCGCTTGATTAACGCATCCCTGACCACACCCGTGAACTTGTTTGGAGACGTGGCCACCAATTCAGTACTTACGCCTGGAAGCATGCAGTGTTCATTTTGTTGGCTTCGCTGGGCCCGGGCTCATCTAAGATGGACTGATGCAAAGTGGAACAGTGTTCTGTGGTCTGACGAGTCCACATTTCAAATTGTTTTTGGAAACTGTGGATGTCGTGTCCTCCGTAACAAAGAGGAAAAGAACCACCGGGATTGTTATCAGCGTAAAGTTCAAAAGCCAGCATCTGTGATGGTATGGGGGTGTATTAGTGCCCAAGGCATGGGTAACAATATATATATATATATATATATATATATATATATATATATATATATATATATATATATATATATATATATATATATATATATATTAAAATGTAATATCAGAAATTATCGGTATCGTTTTTTTTATTATCGGTATCGTTTGTTTGTTTTTTTAATTTTGTTTTTTTTTAATTAAATCAACATAAAAAACACAAGACACACTTACAATTAGTGCACCAACCCAAAAAACTCCCTCCCCCATTTATACTCATTCACAGTCATTCATACAAAAAGTTTGTTTCTTTCTGTTATTAATATTCTGGTTCCTACATTATACATCAATATATATCAATACAGTCTGCAAGGGATACAGTCCGTAAGCACACATGATTGTGCGTGCTGCTGGTCCACTAATAGTACTAACCTTTAACAGTTAATTTGACTAATTTTCATTAATTACTAGTTTCTATGTAACTGTTTTTATATTGTTTTACTTTCTTTTTTATTCAAGAAATTGTTTTTAATTTTATTTATCTTATTTTATTTTATTATTATTTATTTTTTAAGTACCTTATCTTCACCATACCTGGTTGTCCAAATTAGGCATAATAATGTGTTAATTCCACCACTGTATATATCGGTTGATATCGGTATCAGTTGATATCGGTATCGGTAATTAAAGAGTTGGACAATATCGGAATATCGGATATCGGCAAAAAGCCATTATCGGACATCCCTAATATATATATATATATATATATATATATATATATATATATATATATATATATATATATATATTTAATATAGTACGGGCCAAAAGTTTGGACACACCTTCTCATTTCAATGCGTTTTCTTTATTTTCATGACTATTTACATTGCAGATTGTCACTAAAGACATCAAAACTATGACACCTGTGAAGTGAAAACCATTTCATGTGACTACCTCTTGAAGCTCATCGAGAGAATCCCAGGAGTGTGCAAAGCAGTAATTAGAGCAAAGGGTGGCTATTTTGAAGAAACTAGAATATGAACATGTTTTCAGTTATTTCACCTTTTTTTCTTAAGTAAATAACTCCACATGTGTTCATTCATAGTTTTGATGCCTTCAGTGACAATCTACAATGTAAATAGTCATGAAAATAAAGAAAACGCATTGAATGGGGAGAATGTGTGTCCGAACTTTTGGCCCGTACTGAATTTAAATATATATGCATATATATATATTTATATACGTACACTGTAAAAAACAAATCTGTAGATGTTACGATAAGAAAAACGGCAGCTCTGTCACCAGAATATTGGCGTACATTTACGGTAGTATTTACAGCATATCACTGTAAATGAAAAAACATTATCAGAGTTTTTGTTTGCAGTAAACTGGCAACTGATCTGCCAGTTTGTTCGGTTTTAGCCTCAAAATCTACAGCTGTTTTTACAGTGCATTACTGTACATAAAAAAACGGTGCTACTTTATTTTTTTCGGCAAAATTCAGGCGAGTGAGCAGCCATTTTTCTTTTTCTCTCTCTTTTTGAGTGTGACACCTGTTGCTTTATTAGATTCAAGACACACACAATCGCACCAATCATTTAAATGTTCTGTCTTTTTGCACTGTGGTGTGCTCCCTGCAGGCCATAGACTGCTATGGAATATAATTGAACCTTCGGCTGGAGGTACTGCAGCAGTCAAGCCAGAAAGAATGATATCATTCAAACATCTGACAATTCTTATGCCCGAATGATATCACACATTGTCTTACCCTGCTGGGAGTTGACCTCTGCACGGGGTTTTTAAAAAAAATGACGATTGCGTTACCTATAAGTTTTCTTGTCCCCTCGCCCTCTGATGAATGGCAGCAGATTATAGGTTGGTCACCATGCCGCCTTTGTTTCAAAGCTCTGCGTCTCGGAAGCCTTTTGTTAGCCCGCAGGCATCGATCACAATAGAAGTTCACCTTTTAAACTATTCATTTGAAGAAGCAGTGGAAACAGAAAGCATTTGCTGAGTTATGGGCTGCACCTGCCCTGTACATCATCCTGCAGCAGCACCTGCATGACAGCGTGTGTACTTGAGTGTACTTGGGTGTGTGTGTGCGTGTGTTTGTGTGTGTGTGTATTTGGCGACGTCGTGTAGCAATTCCCATTAGACTACTCTTGTTAGGGTGATTCATGATTTCGATATCCCTCAAGGTTTTTTCTGGAAATGGAAATGTGCTTTTCAAGCTGAGGGGGAATTTGGAGTCAGGCCCTAAGGCAACATTTTATAATCTGCGTGTGCATATGTGTGTTGATATCGTCACAATTGTAGTAGTTTTTTTGCCGTGGTTAAATCGTTTAAGGTATGAAAACTGCCGTATTTATATTTTCATTTGATAATCTATGTTCCTATCCTGTATTCCGGTGTGTCCTTAACTGCACCACATTGAGTTTCTGCAAGATGTATTGCTTACCCTTGTTTTATCCACTGCACATTGACTCTGTTGCCCAATGTTATCTTGTGGTAGATATATAACACAATACGTTTAAGTACACCTGCACTATAGAACGAGATTCAATAAAACACCTTGACAAAATTATGCCCTTACGGACAAAAATAGTTATTTTGCTAGCTGCTTAATTCAGTCAATCAATCAATCAAAAATTATTTATATAGCCCGAAATCACGAGTGTCTCAAAGGGCTGCACAGACATCCTCGGCTCAGATCCCA
Source organism: Nerophis lumbriciformis (assembly GCF_033978685.3). Lineage (NCBI taxonomy): Eukaryota > Metazoa > Chordata > Actinopteri > Syngnathiformes > Syngnathidae > Nerophis > Nerophis lumbriciformis. Next base: position 15,783,584 of record NC_084556.2, on the reverse strand, counting down.
CATCAGGGCAAGAAAAAACTTCACCCAATGGGATACAATGAGAAACCTTGGAGGCGACCGGTGCAATGGACGTTGAGTGGATCTAGATCAGGGGTCACCAACGCGGTGCCCGCGGGCACCAGGTAGCCCGTAAGGACCAGATGAGTAGCCCGCTGGCCTGTTCTAAAAATAGCTCAAATAGCAGCACTTACCAGTGAGCTGCCTCTATTTTTTTAAATTGTATTTAATTACTAGCAAGCTGGTCTCGCTTTGCTCGACATTTTTAATTCTAAGAGAGACAAAACTCAAATAGAATTTGAAAATCCAAGAAAATATTTTAAAGACTTGGTCTTCACTAACTGACAAAGAAACAGATAACAGATTTGGTGTCCAGTTCAAAGTGTGGCATGATTTATTTAAAAAATTGAGAGTTGACTTTTGTTTTTTACATGAGTTATTATTTGTACAAACATGGTGCAAAGTAATTCACAATTTGTTAAAAAATGTTAGTGGCTAGCTAGTTAAAATGGGATATTGTGATTTCACAAGACTGTCTTAGAAGTGATCATTTGAAAATGTTCAATTTGAAAAATGTGCACTTAGAGAAAATATAAAAATAAAGTGTTGCATATTGATATTTATCTGTTTCTATATAAATGTATTGTGAGAAATCATTAAGATGATCAGTGTTTCCACAAAGATAAATATCCATCCATCCATTTGCTACCGCTTATTCCCTTCGGGGTCGCGGGGGGCGCTGGAGCCTATCTCAGCTACAATCGAGCGGAAGGCGGCGTACACCCTGGACAAGTCGCCACAGGCTCGGGATCTTTCTGTGTGGAGTTTGCATGTTCTCCCCGTGACTGCGTGGGTTCCCTCCGGGTACTCCGGCTTCCTCCCACCTCCAAAGACATGCACCTGGGGATAGGTGGATTGGCAACACTAAATTGGCCCTAGTGTGTGAAAGATAAATATCATTAATTATTAATAATAACAGAGTTAAAGGTAAATTGAGCAAATTGGCTATTTCTGGCAATTTATTTAAGTGTGTATCAAACTGGTAGCCCCTGCGATGAGGTGGTGACTTGTCCAGGGTGTACCTCGCCTTCCGCCCGATTGTAGCTGAGATAGGCTCCAGTGCCCCCCGCGACCCTAAAGGAAATAAGCAATAGAAAATGGATGGATGGAAACTGGTAGCCCTTCGCATTAATCAGTACCCAAGAAGTAGCTCTTGGTTTCAAAAAGGTTGGTGACCCCTGATCTAGATCATAGTGTGAGAGTCCAGTCCATAGTGGGGCCAGCCAGAGATCGTCTTGGGTGGAGACAAGTCAGCAGTGCAGAGACGTCCTCAACTGATGCACAGATGAGTGGTCCACCCTGGGTCCCGACTTTGGACAGCTAGTGCCTCATCTGTGGTCACCTAATCTGTGCCAGCCCTCTCCACGAAGGAGAGGGGGGGCAGAAAAGAGACGGCAGATCAACTGGTCTAAAAGGGGGGTCTATTTAAAGGCTAGAGTATACGAATGAGTTTTAAGATGGGACTTAAATGCTTCTACTGAGGTAGCATCTCAAACTGTTACCGGGAGGGCATTCCAGAGTATTGGACCTCGAATAGAAAACACTCTATAGCCCACATACTTTTTTGGGGCTCTGGGAATCACTAATAAGTCAGAGTTCTTTGAACGCAAATTTCTTGCCGGGACATTTGGTACAATACAATCAGCAAGATAGGATGGAGCTAGACCGTGTAGTATTTTATAAGTAAGTAGTAAAACCTTGAAGTTGCATCTTAAGTGCACAGGAAGCCAGTGCAGGTGTAATATGATCAAACTTTCTTGTTCTTGTCAAAATTCCAGCAGCCGCTAGTGATCAATAATTGCTTTATTGATCACCATTACCGTCAAATTGTCATCATAACTCCATATATAAGACGACACTTTTTTCATGAGTTTTGTGATTTCAAACCTTGAGTGCAAAACAGGGCTAGTGACTGTTTAGTGCAGGAACTGGGCGACACCGGGGATAGGGCGTCTATAGCCCCGGCACAAATCTGTTTAGCCCCCCAGAATTTTAGGCCCTATTATGCAAAACCTTTCTTACCTATTGGTGCCTGTTGTTGGGAATTTGGGATCTGCATAATCAATCAATCGATCAATCAAAGTTTATTTATGTAGCCCTTAATCACAAGTGTCTCGAAGGGCTGCACAAGCCACAACGACATCCTTGGCTCAGATCCTACATCAGGGCAAGAAAAAACTCAACCCAATGGGATACAATTAGAAAACTTGGAGTGGTCCACCCCAGGGTTCCGACTTTGAACAGCCAGCGCCTCATCTGTGGTCACCGGATATCCTCGCCACGCAGGAGAGGGGGACAGAGCAGAAAAGAGACGGCAGATCAACTGGTCTAAAAGGGGGGGCTATTTAAAGGCTATAGTATACGAATGAGTTTTAAGATGGGACTTAAATGCTTCTACTGAGGTATAAGTCCCGAAAATGTGAAATCAAACCATGGAGGCATGGCGAAGGTATTTATAAAACTAGCTTGTTTTCCTTCATACTTCCTCCAAAGGGCCCGTTTGGAATTTGCCCAATTTATGACGTCCCACAGAGGAAGTCAGCTCCATCTTTTGGCCACCCAATCACAGCGGGAATATGGACTTTGCTGTTCCGCCCCTACGCGAGTCCATCTTCCTGTGGCGAATCACGCAACCGGGTCTATCTTCCCAAACGCAGACCCAATCACAGCGTGCATGTGAACTTGTCTGTCCCGCCCCTTCGTGCACTACGCCCATACCGATCCCACCTAAATTTAAAGGTGAACTCTTTTGTGTTTATCAATTTCGCCTTATCGAGCAGTAACCTATTCGTTAGTATTGCTCCATAGTCATCCAATAAACACATTGTTGTTATTTTGCCCTCATTTTGAGTGCACCCAAAAAGCCACAGGGCAATGATGACTGAGTGTGGCTTCCTCTGCGGAGGTCTTTTGCCCACACTGGCGTCTGCACCAAGGCAACAAAAGTGGTACAGTTTCTATCAAAAGGTATTGTGAAAGCCTGTTACATGATTGTAATCTGTTTTCACAAAATTCCTAAATGAACTAGCTAAAATCACATATTCCAGTTTCTCTTTACAAGGAAAGGAGGAGGAAGAAGCAGAGTGTATTTAATCCTATTAATCCTTGATTACTAACTCAATTTGTTCACAACTTAACTCCATAAGTAATACATAATAAAATTGATGGTAACAAAATCCATATTTTTTAGGTTTGAATGTACAAAAATACCTAAAATGCTACCATAAAACATTAGCATGCTAACGTTAGCGTGTTAATATAGGATGAGGTTGTGTACTTGCAAGATGGTGCCAAGTATCACAATCCAAGATTACTGTTTAAATGTTTGAAATTAGCTAACATTTTAGCATAACACATTAGCAATGCTAACATTAGCAAGTAAACATGGGAACAGTCCCCACATCTGCGGTCCTCTCCAAGGTTTCTAATTGTCATCCCATTGGGTTGAGTTTTTTCTTGACCTGATGTGGGATCGGAGCCAAGGATGTTGTTGTGGCTTGTGCAGCCCTTTGAGACACTTGTGATTTAGGGCTATATAAGTAAACTTTGATTGATTGATTGATTGATTGATTGATTGATTGATTGGTCCTGCGCTCGGGATCTTTCTGTGTGGAGTTTGCATGTTCTCCCCGTGACTGCGTGGGTTCCCTCCGGGTACTCTGGCTTCCTCCCACCTCCAAAGACATGCACCTGGGAATAGGTTGATTGGCATCACTAAATTGGCCCCAGTGTGTGAATGTGAGTGTAAATGTTGTCTGTCTATCTGTGTTGGCCCTGCGATGAGGTGGCGACTTGTCCAGGGTGTACCCCGCCTTCCGCCCGAATGCAGCTGAGATAGGCTCCAGCGACCCCAAAAGGGACAAGCGGTAGGAAATGGATGGATAGTTTGTACATTACTTGGATTTGTTGCGTCGCCTTGTGGGTAATGCCACTGCAACAAATGGAGCTGGGCCTGAATGCCACGTGAGTTATGCTCTACAGCGGCACTACCCTCTGACCAAAGAACAAATGCCACTTTGCAAAGACAATTATTGTACACCTCCAATTCTCTCTCTCCTTTTGAAAAATCCTTTGGAAAGCAATCACGTGTCTGCGTGACGGAGAGGAATTGAAAGGAAAGTGCCTCGTCCTTTTCTAAGTAATGCTCTGGCAACTGCGTGTGTATAATCAAGGAGCATCACAGTTATTACTGTTGCAAAATACATCTTTTGGATTTTAACTGCACATCACAGCCTACAGGTAGTATTTATTCTGTTTGGCTGTATTCTGCTGGTCACAACAATAGGTACGGCTGTCAAGACAAGACCTCAGTCGAAAATGATTCTGTGTTTTGAAAATATTGGGATCAGCAAACATATTACTAAATGCTCTGAAGGGGCATTCATCAAAAGAGTGCAAATCCTCCTGCAGTGGACATTTGTGTTTTGCATAACAAGGCTATTTTTCCGGAAATGTGTTATTCTGACGAAAGCAATAGGCCAAAAACAAGTATACAGTACTGAAGGGATTCGTATGGCCCCATTCCTGGGTGGCTCTCGCGTGAAAAGAAGGTGGGGGGTTAATCGTTTCGCAATGCATTCTGCTGAAAATGATGAAAAGCGCCACTTTACATAGCAACTGACGCTGTGGTCAAAGTTGGAATTGCCACAAAACACATTTTAAGATATTCAAAATGTTATTGTCGCCTGGCATATGGAAGTTGATTTCTTACTTTATTACGAAAGGCTTTTTTTTTTTGTAACTGAATTTTTTACATTTAAATTCCGTGAACTCAATTTTCATACACTGATTTTTTTTTACATTGAATTTGTATTCAATTAATTTTAACACATTTTTTTGTCAATGAAATTGTCAGTGTATATTGATGCAGTAAAATTCAGTTCACAAAATTCACTTTACATGAATTTAGTGTAAAAAAAAAAAGCTTTCGTAGTAAATCATCAACTTTATTTATGAAGCACAATTAAAATTTACCACAGGGGTAGCCAAAGTGCTGTACAATGAGCAGGTTAAAAGATAAAACGAGTACCGAGCAAACACAACACAACACAAACAGAACATGATAAAAAATAAATAATTAAAATAGAATTAATAAAAACATAAAAACATAAAAACAGGATCACAGCAGGTGTATTATGGGGCGCCATTGCAGGATGGATATCACTCAGTGTTAAAAGCCATGGAATAAAAGTATGTTTTTAAGAGAGATTTAAAAACAGGAAGAGAGGAGGCTTGTCTAACACTCAGGGGTAGGTCGTTCCAGAGCTTGGGAGCAGCAACGGCGAAAGCTCTGTCACCTCTAAGCTTCAGCCTTGTGTCAGGGACCGTCAACAGCAGCTGATCGGCTGATCTTAAGGATCGGGTGGGGCAGTAAGGCTGAAGGAGGTCGGAGAGATAGGTTGGCGCGAGGTTGTTTAGACATTTAAAAACAAATAAAAGGAGTTTAAAATGTATTCGGTAACGCACAGGGAGCCAGTGAAGGGACGCTAAAATAGGGGTGATGTGCTCACGTCTGCGGGTCTGTGTTAGCAGACGAGCAGCAGAGTTCTGCACGAGCTGCAGGCGGGCGAGGGAGGCCTGGCTAATGCCAACATACAGGGCATTACAGTAATCAAGACGAGTCGAGATAAAAGCGTGGATTAATTTCTCAAGATCATGTCTTGATAAAAGCGGTTTCACTTTCGCTATTTGGCGTAATTGATAAAAGCTTTTTTGAACGACGCTGCTGATTTGTTTTTCGAATTTAAAATCTGAGTCAAACTTTACCCCCAGGTTTGTGACAGAGTCGCTGAGATACGGGGTCAGAGTGCCGAGGTCAACGTTGGGGGAGGGAGAGCGACTTGGACCGAACAACATAACTTCTGTTTTGTCTTCATTTAGGCTCAGGAAGTTAGCTGAAAGCCAGACTTTGATGTCGTGCAGGCAGTCAATAAGACTTTGAACCGTGTTATTTTGTGCCATGGGAAAATAAATCTGGCAATCATCGGCATAAAAATGAAATGCAATACTGTACTTCCTAAAAATAGAACCAAGGGGGAGAAGGTAAAGCGCAAATAAAATTGGGGCAAGGATTGAACCCTGGGGGACCCCATGTGGTAAAGGAGCTGTGGACGACATAAAACTGTCTACTTTTACACAAAAACTCCTGTCGGTTAGGTACGACCGGAACCAGTTGAGGGCGGCGCCCTTAATGCCCACACAGTTCTCAAGACGAGTGATTAAGGTGGCGTGGTCGACGGTGTCGAACGCAGCAGACAGATCTAAAAGCACCAGGACAACATATTTACCAGAATCAGTGGACAGGAGGATATCGTTAAAAACTTTTAGAAGCGCTGACTCTGTGCTGTGGAGGGCTTTAAAACCGGACTGGAACAGCTCAGTGATACCATTATCCTCTAAGAAGGGCAGCAACTGACTGTAGACAACCTTCTCTAATATTTTGGAAATGTATGGAAGATTAGAGATAGGTCTGAAGTTAGAGAGGAGAGAGGGGTCGAGGCTGGGTTTTTTAAGTAGAGGTCGTACCACTGCATGTTTAAACTCTACTGGAACTATTCCAGAAGAGAGGCTACTATTGATAATGTTAAGGACACTTGATCCAATAGTAGCAAGTACCTCCTTAAACAGGCGAGGTGGGAGGGCATCTGCAGGAGAACCAGAGGGCTTCATATGACTAACTGTGTCACTTAAAAAAGAAAAGGACACCGGCTCAAACTGATGGAAAACAGAAGAGAAATGCAGGGGAACAGAAGGGTCATATGAAGGCTGAGATAGACTGGCTCTAGTTGACACAATTTTGTCAGTGAAAAAATGGAGACAATTTTCACAGAATTCAAAAGAAGCATCAAAACCAGCAGATTTGGGAGCATCAATGACAGTGTTAATAGTTTTAAACAGAACTCTGGGGTTGTTACAGTTAGAAGATATAATCTGAGATAGATATATATTCATTTCTGCTTTTACAGTCATCTGAAAGGAAAACAGGCTTTCTTTAAAAATGGCAAAGGACACATGCAGCCTGTCTTTTTTCCATTTTCTCTCTGCTCTTCTACATACGCGCCTGGCAGCCCGAGTGACGTCATTCAACCAGGGTTGAGGCGTGGCTTTAGCGCGGCGGCATTTGAAAGGCGCGATCGTGTCCAGTGTTTGTGAACAGATAGAGTTGAACCCAGAAACCAACTCTTCAGTATTTAGACACACAGATGCTGCAGAATTATCATCACAAAGAGTCAAAAAAATAGAGGAGAACCGAGCAGGAGACGAAGAATTAAACATGCGAGAGCGTTGGGGCGGTGCGCACAATTTAACTGGACACTGCGTGGCAATATCAAACAGGATCGGCATGTGATCAGAGAACACAGCGTCGCAAATGTCCAAATTAAAAACACACAAACCATACGAGAGCACTAAATCGAGTGTATGCCCGCGTTCATGTGTAGAACCACACACAGACTGTACAAAGTTAAATGAGTCGATTATATTCAGGAAGCTCCTGGAAAGCGGCTCATCTGGACAGCAGGTGTGAATATTAAAATCACCCACAATAAGGACACGATCATATTTGGGCAGGATTTCAGCCAGAAATTCAGAAAAGTCAGTTATAAAGTCTTTGTGGTACTTGGGTGGTCGATAGATGACGGCACACAGGACGACATCAGAAAGACCCAGTTCAAACATGCACAGTTCGAAGCTTGAAAAGGAGGATTGTAGGCGGATCTGACGGCATTTAAAGTCATTTTTAAAAACGACTGCTAATCCTCCTCCTTTTCGACCGGACGGCCGTGGGGAATTAAAGTAGGAACACTCCGAAGGCAGAAGTTCATTAAGAGGGGCGGACTCACCGGCTCTCAGCCATGTCTCCGTCACACAGAGGAAGTCCAGTCCGCGGGAAGTGAAGAAATCCTTCAGGATAAAAGTTTTGTTTGTCAAAGATCTTGCGTTCACAAGACCGAACCTGGCGGGGGCCAGCACGTCCAAGGCCGCAATTAATCCGGGTGGGGCCCGACACACAGCCCGCAGGTGGCGGTGATCCACCCCGCGCCTCCGGGGGCGGGGACAGCAGGAGCGACGACGGTAAGCTTCTTCCTCCAAACCAACGATAGGAACCAGCCAGGAGCCGATCGGATCGAGCGAGCGTGGGTGCAGGAGGAGACCGGATACCGCACCATTCATCCTTCGGGGAGCCACGGGAAGCCGGGCCAGGAGTGCCCTAACTTTCACCAGCTGGCCGCCACGTTTACCGCGGCGCCGGAGACGCTTCCGCCGGGGGAGAGGAGCCAGGGGGCGGGAAAGGAAGGCAGGAATCCGGCCAGGTGAAAAAGCTGACTGGGACGTCGAAAAACCAACGTCGAAGTTGATCATATCAGTGGGAGAGGGGCAAAGATCCAACAGTGTTTGGCGGTCATACACAAGCAGTGAGCTGACAGAGACGAAAATAGACGCAAAAAACACAAAAACGAACAGAGCTGACAGCGAGAGACGGCAGGCCAAAGCACATACTGGCGCCATCTTGCATCGGGGCGTGACACAAGTCCACCTCCATACTGGCGGCTAAAGTTTGTCACGTTACGTGTGTCAGGTAAACCTCTGCGAATGGGGCCATATGAATCCCCTACCTACTGTACAATGCAGTGGACATTTGCGTATTGTGTAACAAGACTAGTTTTTTTTTCCTGAAATGTGTAACTCTGATAAAAGAAATGGACAAAAAACAAATTTCCTCTGCATTTATTTTGCACAAAAAGATTGTTTTTGTTTGTTTTTTTGGAAATGTCTAACTCTGACCAAATTGATATATACTAAAAACATACATAACACTTCTATTTTTCCTGAGATGTGTAACTCTGATCAAAGAAATGCAACACATTCGATTTTCTACTGCAGTGGAAATGTGTGTTGCATAGCAGGGCTGCATTATTTTTATTTTCTGAAATGTGCAACTTTAACGTAAATAAGAAATGGACCAAAAACAAATGTCCACTGCAGTGCACATTACAAAAGGCTATTTTTGCCGGCAATGTGTAAATTTGACAAAATAAATATACCACAAAAAAAAATTACAAATCACAACTAGGCTATTTTTCCTGATATGTGTAACTCTGACAGGAGAAATAGACCAACAATAAATGTCCACTGCAGTAGACATTAGTGTTTTGCATAACAAGGCTATTTTCACTCTAAAATAGAGCAAAGGTAGGTTCCTGGTGTTTTATAGAGAAGCCCGAGAGGCCACACATTCGCATGTGCGTCACTACATGTACTAACACGTGTGTGCAGCCTCTACGTGTAGGCTACGTATGTGCTAATTTACACTAAGGAGAGGAAATGACGGTTGATTAGAGGAGAAAAAACAGATGTAATGTGAAGGAACAATGCTGCAGTAGACAGATTGAATAAAGCAGGCAGTGTGTTGGCAATAAGCTGAGTTAAGCGAGCTTGATTCCATCTATTAACACTGTTTAACGTCTCCTTTATTGCCCGGAGATGAATTGCATCCGGGATAAATAAGACGTCTTTCTCCAGTGTTCATTTAGAAGCTAACCGGGGGAAAAAATCTGACGTTTATGAATGAGTCGTTGGAAAATAGGATGCCACATATACTGTACTGTCATTGTTATTTTTAACCGGAAACAAGCGTCGGCAGATGCGGCCAAGCTAAATATAGCGCTCCGTCATGACATCACGCAGCCAACCCTGCAATTATTGCACACCATCGGTTTTTCACTGAGCACACCTGCTGGAGACTAATGCTACGAAATGTTGGCGTGAGAATCCTGCATGACGGATACAAGCATTGACACTGGCATCGTGTGTCATGTATCCTTCTGAGAACCATTTTTTCCCCCTCTCGCTCTCTCATTAGAGTTTCACATTGTGGGGTAAAAAATACCCCTGTTATATTAAAACACAAATGTGTTTCCACTGCACTCAGCTCTACTTTCTACACAGGAGTCTCCTATAATTACTTTAGAAAATATTTGCTGAAGAGACTGTGGGCTAACGCAGCAAAGCGGAGATTGTGGAGTCTAATAATCCAGCAACAGGCTAATATAATGTCAGCATGTGCGTTTATGTCTAGCCGCGTGTCCATAAATGTTGTAGTCTTGAGGTGATGATGAATCTGCTCCACAAGTGGCTGACAATTGTTATAGTACCTTGGGATAGTGTTTCCTCACCTAGCTCCTCTGTACTCCGCATGCTTCCAATTGTGTGTGAATGTGTTTGTTGGTGCTTGTCTCTGGTGATGTGGTGAAAGGGGTAGGGTCATCAAAGCATTGTTTTCAAGTCTGTGAAGCACTTTGACATTTTTTAATGTATGCAAAGCATACTTGCCAACCTTGAGACCTCCGATACCGGGAGGGGGTTGGGGGGGGGGGGGAGGAGTATATTTACAGCTAGAATTCACCAAGTCAAGTATTTCATATATATATATATATATATATATATATATATATATATATAAGAAATACTTGACTTTCAGTGAATTCTAGCTATATATATATATATACATGTATATATATATATATATATATATATATATATATATATATATATATATATATATATATATATATTTAAATATATATATATATAGATATATATATATATATATATATATATATATATAAGAGAAATACTTGAATTTCAGTGTTCATTTATTTACACATATACACACACATAACTCTCATCTACTCATTGTTGAGTTAAGGGTTGAATTGTCCATCCTTGTTCTATTCTCTGTCACTATTTTTCTAACCATGCTGAACACCCTCTCTGATGATGCATTCTGCTTCGTCTCCTTGTTGTGTGTGCAGTTGTGCACTGCACTCTCTAAAAGCCGTAGATGTTTTTGTCACATATGCATGCACAGCAGATGGCAGTATTGTCCTGTTTAAGAGTGTCACAACATTGCTGTTTACGGCAGACGAACTGCTTTACGGTAGACGAAAACGTGACTGCTGTTGTGTGTTATTGCCGCGCTGGGAGGACGTTACTGAAACTGCCTAACAACAAACCCACATAAGAAACTAAGAACTCGCCCTCGATCATTCTACAGTTATAACGTGATTGGGCAGGCATGCTGTTTGTATTGTGGGAAAGCGGACTTGAAAACAGGCTGTCGACACGTCACTGAGGTCCGCCTGAATTTCGGGAGAAAATTTGTCCCGGGAGGTTTTCGGGAAAGGCGCTGAATTTCGAGAGTCTTCGGGAGGGTTGTCAAGTATGATGCAAAGTGCCTTATAAAGCGGGTGGAAAAGTGTGGTGAGTTGAGTCGGGATTGAGTAGTTTTCAACAGGGTAATTTCCACCGCAAAATTATTGGTTGTTTGGACTTTTTTTTTTTTTTTAGTCCTTCACAATTTTTTTAACAAATACAAATGTCTTTAAAACATATTATTAACATTGATCCATCAAACTGGAGTGTAGTTTATAAATGGGAGTGGCTTGACCACCGCACTTATTGTTACTTTCCAGGTTTAAAACATAAACACGTGTAATATCTAAGTACAGAATGCAACCTTGATCTACGAACTTAATTTGACCTTGAACAGGGTTTGTAAATAGAAAAGTGTGTATAGTAAAGCAAATCTCGCCATGAGAAACAATGTAAACATGAATGATAGGTTCCAGCCTCGGCAAAAGTCCATATTGTAGTAAAGGTTTGTACACTTTGAACACGATATAATATGCTATATAGTACTGTATATCAAACAAACATAACAAGGAGGTGATGGATCAATTTTCCATTTAAATAACAAAATCAAGCTACCAGCTGAATTGTCCTCTTTTACAGCCGCCCTGCTAACACGCACACACAATGTCACTCGCTCTGTGGTGCACTCAGTTCAAAATCACACACACAAAAAAAATGTAGCCAGGTCACGGCAATGATTCGGAATAAAAACTAAAGTCCTTTTAACCTCGTCGCTTAATCTTCTTTGTGTGCAGCGGAAGGGAGTGTGGGGTAGGGGAAAGGCAGTGTCGACAATACGGTGGATACTTCCTGAATGTTTCAAACCATACATCACTTGTCCCTTGCTTTCTTTCGACTCACATTGAGCCAGCAAAACATGGAGCATTTTGTAAAAAGGCTGAAAAAAACACTTAAAAGGCAGACAAAGTATCACAGGAGCTAACTGAAGCACTGCTCTGCTGACTGGATAGGCACAGAGATCGATAAGCCCGCCCACAATGGATGTCCTACAGGCACAAAATGGTGGCCCTGCGAGACACACAATGGGTGGATGAAACGTTTGTACACTGAGACAAGGTTTGTACCGCAAAGCATGTTTTTATTCGATCTGTGGTTCGTAAATCAAAAAGTTTGTACAATGATGGGCTCATAAATCAAGGTTCCACTGTATCTCACTATTGTATGATAACAAGGTACATTTAGAAACAGTTAAATATAAAACAAAATCTTAAGATATTTACCGTATTTCCTTGAATTGCCGCCGGGTATATATTATCCGCATGCCTCGTAATACCGCCGGGTCAAACTCGTTTCGCAAAATAATTAGCGCATGCTTAGAATTAGCGCATGCTTAGAATTACTGCCGGGTCAAACTTGTTTAGCAAAATAATTAGCGCATTCTTCGTTTTACCGCCGGGTCAAACTAGTTTCGCAGAATAATTAGCATATGCCTGGTTTTACCGCCGGGTCAAACTCATCACGTCACGAGTGACACTTCACCTTTCAAGACATCATTTTCCACAATGGAGGAGGCTAATTTCAATCATTTAAAATCGCATAAAGGGAAGAAGATAAAGAGCTATCCAGTAGGATTTAAGGTCGAAGCTATTGAATATGCTAAAAAAAACAGTAAGCAGCTATGTTTTATTAATATACCGGTAGCTGTGTGTGTCAAATATGAGTCATTAAATGACTCCCGCCTCATGGTGGTAGAGGGCGCTAGTGATCCCAGGGAGCATTTTTGCGACTACTCAGCTGCAGAAGAAGTGACAACAAGCAGCAACAGTTAGCAGTGATTGTTTATTTTTTCCTCTCGCCTGGACTTTTAACATGGAGGATTACATATCTAAAATAAAACAGTTTTCTAAACTGGACTTTCAATCGAAGCAGGAGGTAATAATTAAAGGAAGATCTCCATGGAGATAGAGAGACTTTTAAAACTGAAGAAAGATAAGGAAGACTTCTATAAACAAGTTATCGATGCTTTTGGTCAGAAGGAGCGGCGAATGGACTTCATTTATAAGTAAAGGTAGGACCATAATAAGGTTTTTTTTTATTAAATGTGCTTTTCATGATGGTATCCTTACATCACACTCAAAATTATAAGCGCATGCCTAAATTTACCACATGCCTTTGGTAAACGCTGGAGTGAGAAGAAGTTTTAAAATAATTAGCGCATGCTTACATTTACTGCATGCCTTCGGTAAGCGCCGGAGTGAGAAGAGGTTTTAAATTAATTACCGCCCCGTTGCTAATTCAAGGAAATACGGTAAATACGGGGGACCCTGCTCCATATCTCTACCAGTTTGGGGGTCCTTAGCTCGGAAACCATTGAATACCCCCTGGTGTAGTAGACTGTATACTATTTGTCATGTATGCCTCTATTCCGATGCGATGTGAGCTGGGCGGCAGCCGAGGGCAGGGCACTTGGCGGTCCGATCCTCGGCTACAGAAGCTAGCTCTTGGGACGTGGAACGTCACCTCGCTGGGGGGGAAGGAGCCTGAGCTAGTGCGCGAGGTGGAGAAGTTCCGGCTAGATATATTCGGACTCACTTCGACGCACAGCAAGGGCTCTGGAACCAGTTCTCTCGAGAGGGGCTGGACTCTCTTCCACTCTGGCATTGCCGGCAGTGAGAGGCGACGGGCTGGGGTGGCAATTCTTGTTTCCCCCCGGTTCAGAGCCTGCACGTTGGAGTTCAACCCGGTGGACGAGAGGGTAGCTTCCCTCCGCCTTCGGGTGGGGGAACGGGTCCTGACTGTGGTTTGCGCTTACGCGCCAAACCGCAGCTCAGAGTACCCACCCTTTTTGGAGTCACTCGAGGGAGTACTTGAGAGTGCTCCCCCGGGTGATTCCCTCGTTCTACTGGAGGACTTCAATGCTCATGTTGGCAGCGACAGTGAAACCTGGAGAGGCGTGATTGGGAAGAATGGCTGCCCGGATCTGAACCCGAGTGGTGTTTTGTTATTGGACTTTTGTGCCCGTCACAGATTGTCCATAACGAACACCATGTTCAAGCATAAGGGTGTCCATATGTGCACTTGGCACCAGGACACCCTAGGCCGCAGTTCCATGATCGACTTTGTAGTTGTGTCATCGGATTTGCGGCCTCATGTTTTGGACACTCGGGTGAAGAGAGGGGCGGAGCTTTCTACCGATCACCACCTGGTGGTGAGTTGGCTGCGATGGTGGGGGAGGATGCCGGACAAACCTGGCAGGCCCAAACGCATTGTGAGGGTTTGCTGGGAACGACTGGCAGAGTCTCCTGTCAGAGAGAGTTTCAATTCCCACCTCCGGAAGAACTTTGAACATGTCACGAGGGAGGTGCTGGACATTGAGTCCGAATGGACCATGTTCCGCGCCTCTATTGTCGAGGCGGCTGATTGGAGCTGTGGCCGCAAGGTAGTTGGTGCTTGTCGTGGCGGTAATCCTAGAACCCGTTGGTGGACACCGGCGGTGAGGGATGCCGTCAAGCTGAAGAAGGAGTCCTATCGGGTTCTTTTGGCTCATGGGACTCCTGAGGCAGCGGACAGGTACCGACAGGCCAAGCGGTGTGCGGCTTCAGCGGTCGCAGAGGCAAAAACTCGGACATGGGAGGAGTTCGGTGAGGCCATTGAAAACGACTTCCGGACTGCTTCGAAGCAATTCTGGACCACCATCCGCCGCCTCAGGAAGGGGAAGCAGTGCACTATCAACACCGTGTATGGCGAGGATGGTGTTCTGCTGACCTCGACTGCGGATGTTGTGGATCGGTGGAGGGAATACTTCGAAGACCTCCTCAATCCCACCAACACGTCTTCCTATGAGGAAGCAGTGCCTGGGGAGTCTGTGGTGGGCTCTCCTATTTCTGGGGCTGAGGTTGCTGAGGTAGTTAAAAAGCTCTTCGGTGGCAAGGCCCCGGGGGTTGATGAGATCCGCCCGGAGTTCCTTAAGGCTCTGGATGCTGTGGGGCTGTCTTGGTTGACAAGACTCTGCAGGATCGCGTGGACATCGGGGGCGGTACCACTGGATTGGCAGACCGGGGTGGTGGTTCCTCTCTTTAAGAAGGGGAACCGGAGGGTGTGTTCTAACTATCGTGGGATCACACTCCTCAGCCTTCCCGGTAAGGTCTATTCAGGTGTACTGGAGAGGAGGCTACGCCGGATAGTCGAACCTCGGATTCAGGAGGAACAGTGTGGTTTTCGTCCTGGTCGTGGAACTGTGGACCAGCTCTATACTCTCGGCAGGGTCCTTGAGGGTGCATGGGAGTTTGCCCAACCAGTCTACATGTGTTTTGTGGACTTGGAGAAGGCATTCGACCGTGTCCCTCGGGAAGTCCTGTGGGGAGTGCTCAGAGAGTATGGGGTATCGGACTGTCTGATTGTGGCAGTCCGCTCCCTGTATGATCAGTGCCAGAGCTTGGTCCGCATTGCCGGCAGTAAGTCGGACACGTTTCCAGTGAGGGTTGGACTCCGCCAAGGCTGCCCTTTGTCACCGATTCTGTTCAGAACTTTTATGGACAGAATTTCTAGGCGCAGTCAAGGCGTTGAGGGGATCTGGTTTGGTGGCTGCAGGATTAGGTCTCTGCTTTTTGCAGATGATGTGGTCCTGATGGCTTCATCTGGCCAGGATCTTCAGCTCTCACTGGATCGGTTCGCAGCTGAGTGTGAAGCGACTGGGATGAGAATCAGCACCTCCAAGTCCGAGTCCATGGTTCTCGCCTGGAAAAGGGTGGAGTGCCATCTCCGGGTTGGGGAGGAGATCTTGCCCCAAGTGGAGGAGTTCAAGTACCTCAGAGTCTTGTTCACGAGTGAGGGAAGAGTGGATCGTGAGATCGACAGGCGGATCGGTGCGGCGTCTTCAGTTATGCGGACGCTGTATCGATCCGTTGTGGTGAAGAAGGAGCTGAGCCGGAAGGCAAAGCTCTCAATTTACCGGTCGATCTACGTTCCCATCCTCACCTATGGTCATGACTTTGGGTTATGACCGAAAGGACAAGATCACGGGTACAAGCGGCCGAAATGAGTTTCCTCCGCCGGGTGACGGGGCTCTCCCTTAGAGATAGGGTGAGAAGCTCTGCCATCCGGGAGGAGCTCAAAGTAAAGCCGCTGCTCCTCCACATCGAGAGGAGCCAGATGAGGTGGTTCGGGCATCTGGTCAGGATGCCACCCGAACGCCTCCCTAGGGAGGTGTTTAGGGCACGTCCGACCGGTAGGAGGCCGCGGGGAAGACCCAGGACACGTTGGGAAGACTATGTCTCCCGGCTGGCCTGGGAACGCCTCGGGGTCCCACAGGAAGAGCTGGACGAAGTGGCTGGGGAGAGGGAAGTCTGGGCTTCCCTGCTTAGGCTGCTGCCCCCGCGACCCGACCTCGGATAAGCGGAAGAAGATGGATGGATGGATGGATGGGCCTCTGTTCCGCCAATAAAAAAAACATCTAAAAAGCGCCAAGATTTCTCCATTTACATTTCGAGACTTGAATATTAACCAAGTATTACTGATATTGTTATTATAAGCGCTAACGCAAACCAACTATTTATATCGGCACCGTGATCACACGCTTGTATTCCAACGTTGACATGATCGACTGATCAGCTGCTTCCTTGTTTCCGTGCTCGTCAAACTTTATCTATAATCATGCCTCTCACCTGGATAGTAGAAGAACGAGGACGTAATCCGACAAGTTGGTCTACTTTGACAGGCCATTTAGACCCGGAAATGGGGAAAACCAGACGGAAAGACGCTTGGTTTCACCCACATTTTCTTCATATAAACAGGAATATATGAACATCCTAGCAGTCGGCATCCTAATGACAGCAGACATTGTACAGTAGGTGATGTTTTATTATGTTTGTTGGCTCTCATGAAGTCCGCAGTAATTAGTGATGTAGTTGGGGGGAAAAGTGTACGTCGTAATGTGTCTTTGAAATTAATGCTCCTTAAAATGAGCAGAATATGTAAATATTAAATGTTATTATAAATATGCCCGTGACTACATTGCATATATACTTAATGGAGGTGTTTGGATATTTTTAAGGGCTTTATAGACAGAATAGAGCGGCTCCCATAGGCTCCATTGTGAGCGGAATTTTGATCGTATTTGTTTACGAGTTAGAATGCATTAATAAAAAAAAAAACTTCATAATGATTGTGAACGTTAGGCAAAATTCCCAAAAAACTGAAGTTCCCTTTTGGAGGTATTAATTTCAATATAGTGATCAAATAGGTTTTGTGGCTCTAAGGTAGGTTTGATTTGGTGGAAATGGGCCCAAATGGCTCTTTTGATGCGAAAGGTTGCCAACGCCTGTTTTAGATATAGATCTTGCTTCATCTTCTGGATCTAGTCGGATGCAAGTAGACTGTAACAACACAACAGTGGAAAACATTGGATCCTAACTAAAATTTCCTCAGCACATTCTCCATTATTCTCATGAAAATGGGTCCTGCAGTTTTTTGTGTTATTGCGCTAACAAACCGACAAATAGCAATCATAACAATGCGTCTTATCGCACTTCAGGGCTAATTTTGTGCCGTACACATGTCATTCAAAACAATATCTCAGCCTGATGCTTCTGAGGTAGAATTGTGTGCTTTCCAGCAGTAAACCAAACACTTGTTCTTGTATTTTCTGCCTGGCAGAGGTAACAAACTAACCGACAACTGTTGATGAAAACAACCCCTTTCCTTAGTAAATGTAGAAGAAAACAAACAAATCAACAGTGATCTCAGCAATACCTTGTGGCCTTGGCTGTTTCTGCTTGGCAGATGTATCTAACTAACCAACAAGCTTGGAGGCAAACAACTTACACTGAGACTATTCTTATTGTTCTGTGCTTGACAGAGGGTAACAAACGTTGACTGAAGCAATACTTTGAATCGTTGTGCTCGGATGAGGTACAAAAAAATAAAGTTGATGAAAAACATTTAGCCTTCACTCCATTGCTTGTTTTGCACTTGGCAGAAACATCTACCAAATAACAGGAATCCAAACAGTTTCTTGAGAACGTGTAAGAACGGAGTCAAAACATTCCTGTACCTTTACACTAGTGATGGGCAAATGAGGCTCCACTGAGTGTATTGCACACTGTACTGATACTGTCATCTCCCATCTTCTAGATTAAAACAGCCATTACAGGAAAATCTGCCAAAAGAAAATCACAATATAAGATGTCGAGGTCGACGCATGAGCCCAAGTTGTTAAACAATAAGAAAAAAAACATGGCATGCATGAACATATTAGCTGTCTAGGCAATATGGCCTAAAAATAAAATAGTATTTTTTTTTGTTCACCAAAAATTCGATTTACGACTTTTTTCCCTTACTTTTTAAAAGAACTAATGAATACAAATGACAAAGATAATTCAAAACAAGTGTTACAAACTAGTAGTTTGAAATGACACTCCATACACTGCATCTTATTCTTAGCAAAATTCACATTTGTATAATTGTTGTTTTTTTTTACACCAGATATAAATTGTACTTTTGTTGGAATATTTTTTTTAAAGAACTAAGTTAAGAACTTCTTCTGGCAGGCAATACTTCTGTCTTGAATAAATTACTCCTGTAAACAAAATATAGCATTGCACGTTGCATGCAAACAAATCATAATGTCAAAGAATAATCTCCAACATTAAGATTAATAAAGTGCAAACTTAAAACTTCTGGCTTGAATAAAATACTTATGTAAATAAAAATGTAGTATTGTACAAAACCCAAAACCAGTGAAGTTGGCACGTTGTGTAAATCGTAAATAAAAACAGAATACAATGATTTGCAAATCATTTTCAACCTATATTCAATTGAATAGACTGCAAAGACAAGAAACTTAACATTTGAACAGGTAAACTTTGTTATTCTTTGCAAATGTTAGCTCATTTGGAATTTGATGCCTGTGACATGTTTCAAAAAAGCTGGTACAAGTGGCAAAAAAGACTGAGAAAGTTGAGGAATACTCATCAAACACTTATTTGGAACATCACACAGGTGAGCAGGCAAATTGGGAACAGGTGGGTGCCATGATTGGGTATAAAAGCAGCTTCCATGAAATGCTCAGTCATTCACAAACAAGGATGGGGCGAGGGTCACCACTTTGTGAACACATGTGTGAGCAAATTGTCCAACAGTTTAAGAACAACATTTTTCAACGAGCTATTGCAAGGAATTTTGGGATTTCACCATCTACGGTTTGTAATATCATCAAAAGGTTCAGAGAATCTAAAGAAATCACTGCATGTAAGCGGCAAGGCCGAAAACCAACATTGAATGCCTGTGACCTTCGATCTCTCAGGCGGTACTGCATCAAAAAGTGACATCAGTGTGTAAAGGATATCACCACATGGGCTCAAGAACACTTCATAAAACCACTGTCAGTAACTACAGTCCGTTGCTACATCTGTAAGTGCAAGTTAAAAGTCTACTATGCAAAGCGAAAGCCATTTATCAACAACACCCAGAAACGCCGTCGGCTTCGCTGGGCCCGAGCTCATCTAAGATGGACTGATGCAAAGTGGAAAAGTGTTCTGTGGTCTGACGAGTCCACATTTGAAATTGTTTTTGGAAACTGTGGACGTCGTGTCCTCCGGAACAAAAAGGAAAAGAACCGTCCGGACTGTTATAGGCGCAAAGTTCAAAAGCCAGCATCCGTGATGGTATGGGTGTGTATTAGTGCCAAGGCAGCGTGGCTTTATAGTAAAAGAGTGAGGGTACTAGACTGGCCTGCCTGTAGTCCAGACCTGTCTCCCATTGAAAATGTGTGGCGCTATATGAAGCCTAAAATACCTAACAGAGACCCCGGACTGTTGAACAACTTAAGCTGTACATCAAGCAAGAATGGGAAAGAATTCCACCTGAAAAGCTTCAAAAATTGGTCTCCTCAGTTCCCAAACATTTACTGAGTGTTGTTAAAAGGAAAGGCCATGTAACACAGTGGTAAAAAATGCCCCTGTGCCAACTTTTTTGCAATGTGTCGCTGCTATTAAATTCTAAGTTAATGATTATTTGCAAAAAAAATTTAGTTTCTCAGTTCGAACATTAAGTATCTTGTCTTTGCAGTTCATTCAATTGAATATAAGTTGAAAAGGATTTGCCAATCACTGGATTCTGTTTTTATTTACAATTTACACAAGGTGCCAACTTCACTGGTTTTGAGTTTTGTACATTGTATGCAAATGAATAATCATTACGATGACACTATAATTTTAGTAAGTGGATAAACGCAGGCTTTAGTAATCGCTCCTTTCTTATTGTACATACCTTGTGTAAATGATCCCACCACAGTACGCTGCTTTTCAGATGGATTTTCTTGTTGTTGCGGTCTTCTTTGCCTCATAAAGAGTTGCATTTCCTCCACTCGGCTCGATGGTTTGTTTTCAGATGCTGTAATAAATTTGTTGTGATGCTGTCTTTTTAAAGAGACTTTTCAGCGTGCAGTCATTTGTTCCACGCCTGTTGCCGCAAATCTAAACCACTGACGACACTTTTCTTTTCTTTGGAACAAACTGTATGCTCGCGGTTACGTTAGCATTGGCCATGTTTAGCCTGGTGTGTGTATCTCTGTTAAGAAATTGAAGGGGAGGGCGAAAGATATGGATATTATTGGGGGCAAAAAAAAAAAATGCTAAGCAAGAGGAGAAAAATACACAGATGTTTGTAATTTTTTAAATCGTCTGCAACAAAAAACTTGAATATATCGATAAAATCGATTTTTCACCCAGGCCTACCTGGATGAATATTTGCCATTAGCTTAAAACATTTGAGGTTAATTTTTGCTACCTTTGAGACTCTCACTTTCAATATTCAATCAAACAAACAATTTTATTTAGAATTTTTTTTTTTAAACTTCACAAGCACACATTTTCGCTGAAATGATTAACTGTCCAATAGAAGTAGGAGGAAGCTGCGCTTGTGTGGTCCCACCCCTGTGCCATAATCAGCATTTCAAAGAGATAGAAGGACGAAGCCAACTGAACCCCAAATGAGTAAGCACTTGGCAACTCGACAACAAAGGCAAGGAAAAACTCCACTGTGGTAGGAAACTTTGGACAGAACCTACCTATGTCTCATAACGAGTATATGATAGTAATATCTGACACTTTAATGCAACAGTTCATTTGTATACTTTGTGAGCACCATATGCTTCTACTGTTTCTTAAACTGGCTCATATTAATACATTGTTTAAGTTCTCTACTTAACTCATTCCATAGTTTAATTCCACATTCAGATACACTAAACACTTTTAAAGTTGTGTATATATATTAATGCTTTGAATTCCATGTATTGCTAAGAATGTATTTCTGTTATTTTGTAATGAAGTACTGTTGCTTATTTCTGGGCAGCCCATTGGTATTTGCTTCGTACATGACTTTTGCAGTTTGAAAATGTACAAGATCAGTTGATTTTAATATTTGATCATTATTAAACAAGGGATTTGTATGTTCTCTATATCTAGTCTGAGGTGGTTTTCTGTCTGCTCTTTTCATTGTGCTTTTCAAATTGAAGTTGTGGGTGTAGGATTATCCCTAGATATTTAAATTCAGTAACCTCCTGTATGTCACTATTTAGAAAAGTGGATTTGAACACTCTGTTTTTCAATTGAAAAGCACACCCAGACAGTTTTTATTTACTACTTAAGTAAATGTAAGGTGATTATTTTGCAGTCTTCTCTGGACCTCTGCAGCCTTGCTTGCAGACTTGGCAGGTGTATATACAACTGCTTCATCTGCATAAAGTTGGCATCTGATTGCTCCGCAACACAAAAGCAAATAATGTATTAAAAGGCTTAACAAAAGTGGACCGAGTATGGATCCTTGGGGTATTCCCAAAGGAATAGCTTTGCAGAAAGGAATATGAATCTCACATCTCTGGTCAATAAGCTGAATAGTAAACAGGAACAGAAGAACATTTGGCGTTGTAAGGTAAATGTAAATTGATGAATGAAACCGCCGCTGAGTCGGTGACATGTTTTTTTTCTTAGAGTGACGTATCAGTCCTTGTGTTTAATGAGTTACCTGTCAGAGTTTGTAGGTGCTGAACCCCAAGATGCAGAGAAGGCGGAAGGCGTTGTGCAAGAAAACATGATTTAATTAAACACTATGGCAAAACAACAAAGAAAAAGGTAACAAAAGGCGCGCACAAGGCGGAGAACAAAATGAACTAAAATAGCACAGAGGCTAACTGTGGACAAGAAACCAAAAACACTTACTGTGACACAAAGGAACTAGGACATGAGCAGAGTGAAACAAAAGTAGACAGAGCTACAACGACACGTGTTAAGACAGGAAATGACAGAGGAAAAACTAAAACTTGATCAAACTGTCAGGGACAAGCCTGACAGTAGCCCCCCTTCCTATAACGGATACCAGACGTTCTAGGAACCCCCCCCAAAAAACAGTCCAAAGTCACGGGAGGGTGGAGGGAGGACAAGGAGGTGGGCCACCAGGCCAAGTGTCCCCGCAACCAGCGGGGAAGAGTTAGGTGGCGACGGCGAGTTGAACGCCGCCGCAATTGGCGAGGCGGCTCGACCGCCGGCATGGGAGGACCCACCAGAGACGATGGTGGCGCCCTCTGCTGGCCCACCGGAGAAGATGGTGGCGCCCTCTGCTGGCCCACCGGAGAAGATGGCGGTGGCGCCCTCTGCTGGCCCACCGGGGAGGATGGCGGTGGCGCCCTCTGCTGGCCCACCGGGGAGGATGGCGGTGGCGCCCTCTGCTGGCCCACCGGGGAGGATGGCGGTGGCGCCCTCTGCTGGCCCACCGGAGTGCATGGTGGCGGCGTCTGTTGGCTCACCGGAGAGGAGGATGGTGGCGCCCTCTGCTGCTGGCCCACCGGAGAAGAGGATGGTGGCGCCCTCTGCTGCTGGCCCACCGGAGAAGAGGATGGTGGCGCCCTCTGCTGCTGGCCCACCGGAGAAGAGGATGGTGGCGCCGTCTGCTGCTGGCCCACCGGAGAGGAGGATGGTGGCGCCGTCTTCTGCTGGCCCACCGGAGAGGAGGATGGTGGCGCCCTCTGCTGCTGGCCCACCGGAGAGGAGGATGGTGGCGCCCTCTGCTGCTGGCCCACCGGAGAGGAGGATGGTGGCGCCCTCTGCTGCTGGCCCACCGGAGAGGAGGATGGTGGCGCCCTCTGCTGCTGGCCCACCGGAGAGGAGGATGGTGGCGCCCTCTGCTGCTGGCCCACCGGACAGGATGGTGGCGTCTGCTGGTCCACCGAAGAGGATGGCGCCGTCTGTTGCAGACCCACCGGAGATGATGGCACCGTCTGTTGCAGACCCACCGGAGATGATGGCATCGTTGGTTGCAGACCCACCGGACTGCATGGTGGCGTCTGCCGGTCCACCGGAGTGCATGGTGGCGTCTGCCGGCCCACCGGACTGCATGGTGGCGTCTGCCGGCCCACCGGAGTGCATGGTGGCGTCTGCCGGCCCACCGGACTGCATGGTGGCGTCTGCCGGCCCACCGGAGTGCATGGTGGCGTCTGCCGGCCCACCGGACTGCATGGTGGCGTCTGCCGGCCCACCGGACTGCATGGTGGCGTCTGCCGGCCCACCGGACTGCATGGTGGCGTCTGCCGGCCCACCGGACTGCATGGTGGCGTCTGCCGGCCCACCGGACTGCATGGTGGCGTCTGCCGGCCCACCGGACTGCATGGTGGCGTCTGCCGGCCCACCGGAGTGAATGGTGGCGCCGTAGGTTGCAGACCCACCGGAGATGATGGCGCCGTCTCTTGCAGACCCACTGGGGCGAGAAGTAGCTGTGCCTCCCCAGCTGCACTGCTACTCATAGCCCCTCCCCCAAGGGACGGATCCCAGACGTCCCCAGATAGGACCACAGACGACAGGGGTGGGAGGGAGAGGGCTTGAAAAGCGGCCGAACTTTTCTTCAGATTAGCCATTAAGTCCAAAACTTTGTTAAGCCTCTCCGCCATGGACATCTCTGCGAGATTCGAATTTGGCTGGATCATTATGTCAGAGTTTGTAGGTGCTGAACCCCAAGATGCAGAGAAGGCGGAAGGCGTTGTGCAAGAAAACATGATTTAATTAAACACTATGGCAAAACAACAAAGAAAAAGGTAACAAAAGGCGCGCACAAGGCGGAGAACAAAATGAACTAAAATAGCACAGAGGCTAACTGTGGACAAGAAACCAAAAACACTTACTGTGACACAAAGGAACTAGGACATGAGCAGAGTGAAACAAAAGTAGACAGAGCTACAACGACACGTGTTAAGACAGGAAATGACAGAGGAAAAACTAAAACTTGATCAAACTGTCAGGGACAAGCCTGACATTACCGAATCTTCAGTATTGTTTGGCCTATCACTACTAGGCGTTGGGAAAAATGATTGATTCTCCGAAGCATCACTATTAGAACGTGGGCGATTCATGAATCGATGGACTAATGTCCAAATATCGATTATTTACCAATGTTAAATAAAATATCCTAATGCAGACGGTTCTAAACGCAGCATTAATGCGAATGTTCTCTAAATGTTAGTTCTAGGTTTGGTTCTAACTATGGAAGAACCATTAGCCGGTGGTGGGCCGTCAGTCAGGCCCAACAAAGACTTCTCTGTTGGTCTAACACAGCGGTGTCAAACTCAAATATAGAGTGGGCCAAAATTTAAAACTGAACAAAGCCGCGGGCCAAGGTTGAACAAATTAACCTTTTAATAGGGACCCAAACAAGTTTTGCATTGAACATTGAACAAGCAAGGGACGCTACAATATACACCCCCAGCCCCCCAACCCCCCACGCCCCCGCTACCACCAAACCCCCTCCCCCCCCCACACACACACACACACCTTGTAGCGTCCCGGAAGAGTTAGTGCTGCAAACGGTTCTGGGTATTTGTTCTGTTGTGTTTATGTTGTGTTACGGTGTGGATGTTCTCCCGAAATGTGTTTGTCATTCTTGTTTGGTGTGGATTCACAGTGTGGCGTATATTTGTAACAGTGTTGAAGTTGTTTATAGCGCCACCCTCAGTGTAACCTGTATCGCTGTTGATCAAGTATGCGTTGCATTCACGTGTGTGTGCATGCAGAAGCCGCATAAATTATGTGACTGGGCCAGCACTTGTTGGACTGGATGAAAAGCGGATGTGATGATTTTCGGGAGGGGCACTGAAATTTGGGAGTCTCCCGGGAGGGTTGGCAAGTATGAGAATTAGCGGTGAATGCGGTGCTACCGCGGCACCGCCGCTGTATATAATCGGCGGGCCAGCTCTAGTGTTAATTTGATATCGCCTCAAGGGCCAAGTGAAATTACACGGCGGGCCAAATTTGGCCCGCGGGCCAGAGTTTGACACCCATGGTCTAACATAAACAATGTTCATAAATTGTAAAAAAGTTAATTTTATTTTAATGTATTTTCCCTAGATATATGCAAGTATTCATCATATTCTCTCCATGTCGTATTTGGCTCCAGTGTTGCTGATTTTACGTTAGAGCAGGGGTGTCAAACTCATTTTAGATGGGGGGCCACATGGAGAAAAATCTACTCCCAAGTGGGCCGGACTGGTAAAATCACGGCACGATAACTTAAAAATAAAGACAACTTCAGATTGTTTTGTCTGTTTAAAAATAGAACAAGCACATTCTGAAAATGTACCAATCATAATGTTGTTGGGTTTTTTTTTTACACTTACATGTTGCGGTTAGTAGTATATATACTTTATTTGTTGTTATTTATATTTTCTGAATAAATGATGTGATAATGTTCATCAGTCAACTCATTGGTGTTCATTTTCAATCTATCAAGATAAAAAAAATGATATCAAAATCAAATTACAGTATGTTATTTGTGTAGTTTGATCATTTTCCTCGACTGATGTACTAACATCATGTGGTTTATTTTGTACATATGTAGCATCATCCACAAAGATACAAAGAATTGCTATTGCGACATCCCGTGGACACATTTAGAACAGCTGTTTCTTTCATTCAAAAATTTCAGGTTAATTTTCAAACTCATCCCGCGGGCCGGATAAAATCTGTTCGCGGACCTGATCCGGCCCTCGGGCCGTACGTTTGACACCCCTGCAATTAGAGCTTTTATCCAATCAGAATTCAGCTAGCTTGTTGCCGGTGCTGTGTGAAATCTGCCTGAGGCCTTCTGAATTAACAATGCGGCAATCTGTGCAGTCTAGACATACAGTTGATATACAGTTGCGATAATACATAACGATATATTAACAATATACTGTACAATGTATTGATAATATACAATATGATATCATAGATTTATGAATAATCGATTTCCAATCCAATCGTAGCCCCTGAGTCTTAATCAAATCTTGAGGTGCCCAACGATTCTTACCTGTAATCACGATCTATCGCAACCACACCACAAAAAAAAATAAAAATTTGGGTCAAACACTCAAATATATTTGTTATTATTCCCTTTATTTTTGCATAACATACTGTTTTCAGTCCCTAGGCGGCATCTTTGTATAATACCTCAGCTGTGTAGCACTTATACTTTGGAATGTACTACGAGATATGAAAAAAGCAGTTGTGAGAAGGTCGTGAATGAGTGTAAAAGAGAGGATCGCAGAGGGAGAAGAGGTGCCAGGCTGGTGAAAATGAACACCAGTCCTCCCGGGAGACTTTTACCCTCAGGGAGCGCTATGATCGCCACAGCGCCTGGTGTACGTGGATGTGTGTCACAGCAGGTGGAGCCTGTATGAAGTATCACACAGTTTATTTATGACAGCTCCCCCGCTGACGCTCAGAGACTGAAAACAAGCTGCTCACAATGCACAGCATCACTGTTGTGACACCAGACACTCGCTCACTCCTCACCTGCTCTTAGCGCACACTTGGAGTTTATTTGCTTTCCAACGAACGCCTCGGGACATAGTGAAGGAATATTTGGTAATTTGGTGCGTTCTCAATAAGCAGATACAGTAAAGCCTTCGCTACAGCATAATGTCCCTTTTTGGCAAGTTTTCGATTAACTACCCTTACTGGGGTTGTACGGTATACCGGTATTATTATAGTACTGCGATACTCATGAAACATTTTCACGTGTCAAACTCATTTTAGATCGGGGGCCACATGGAGAAAAATCTACTCCCAAGTGGGTCGAACTGGTAAAAACACGGCACGATAACTTAAAAATAAAGACAACTCCAGATTGTTTTCTTTCTTTAAAAATAGAACAAGCACATCCGAAGCAGAACCTCCAGGTTCTGTAACAGCTTCTTCCCTCAGGCCGTAAGACTCTTGAACGCATCATAATTAAATTATCCCCTCAACTGCCCCCAAAATGGATTAACTCGCTGGGAAAAAAAAGACAATATAACATACATCCATAAACGTGGACGCATGTGAAAAAGTGCAATATATTTATCTGTACAGTAATTTATTTATTTATTTATATATATTTATTTATTTTATATATATATATTTATATATTATTTATATATATTTATTTATTGCTTTTTTATCCTGCACTACCATGAGCTTATGTAACGAAATTGCATTCTTATCTGTGCTGTAAAGTTCAAATTTGAATGACAATAAAAAGGAAGTCTAAGTCTAATTCTGAAATTGTACAAACCATAATGTTGTTGGGGTTTTTTTTGTTTACACTTACATGTTGCGGTTAATAGTATTCTGTCTTTATTTGTCGTGATTTATATTTTCTGAATAAATGATGTGATAATGTTCATCAGTCAACTCATTGTTGTTAATTTTCAATCTATCAAGATAAAAAAAAAAATATCAAAATCAAATTACAGTATGTTATTTATGTAGTTTGCTCATTTTCCTCGACTGATGTACTAACATGTGGTTTATTTTGTACATATTTGGCATAATCTACAAAGACACAAAGAATTGCTATTGCGACATCCATTGGACACATTTAGAACAGCTGTTTCTTTTATTAAAAAATTTCAGGTTAATTTTCATACTTAGCAAACTCATCCTGCTGGGCCGGATAAATCTGTTCGCGGGCCTGATCCGGCCCTCGGGCCTTACGTTTGACACCACTAATTTATAGTATTTATATATAATGATTTTAAAACATATACATAAATAACACATATAAAATAGTATAACAAGAAAAAAATACAAATTAAATTTGTTTGTGTTTTTATATCATTGTCCAATATATGAATATTTTTTAAATATTTTTTTATAATTTACCTTGTAGTGTATAAACATACTGACTTTGTGTTTGAGTATGGACAAATCGGTAATAAATAGTTGTTGTTTTTTTACTTTGTTTTAAAATGTAATCTTACATTTGTCACTGGCTTTATTGGGTTGGTCCACTTATATTATATTAGGTTTCCCAAACTTACGGTTTGGACCTAAAATCGGTCACAGGTTTCATTTCTTGACAGTGGGCATTTTACATTATGTTTGCTGTAGTATAGTGAAGTGTTCTGTGTTAGTTATCACTATTTTATATGATGATTCAGTCCATTTGGGTCCCAGGGAGGAGCCACATGTCCATTAAAAGCCACTAAAGTGGTTTACCTGAGATGCTATTCTATTGAGCATCCAAATCCTTGTCAAGTTTGTCATTCTATTCCCCAATTGATCCATTTTGTTGCTTTCACCACCAGGAAATCAGCTGAAATGGAATGGGGGAAAAAACAACATTTCAGAGGGTGTGGGCTTCAAATACATTGAAGACCAATCTCCTAAGCGCCCTCCATTGTGCATTGTGTTCAATCAGGAGCATTGCGAACATGCAATGGGCGGCCATTACAATCAATCTGCGCATGGCATGCTAAAATGAAGGAAGGGAACGCGAGAGAGGAATGAAAAGTCTCTCCAACATCAGCTTCCTGGGACTTTTGGAACTGTTGTGCTGGTTGCTTAGTAACTGCAATACTCCGATTTAGCCTGCCTCCACGTTAACCCCCCCCCCCCCCCCCCCCTTGTTCCCCAAAACTAGCTTTTCGAGGTGTTTGGATTCATTTCTTTCTTTCTCTTTGAGTCCTTTCCACTCGTGCGGTGTGCAAGCACAACTTCGTTCACAGAAAATCTCAGTATCATATTGACATTTTTAAGCTTGAACAAAAACACTTGTGCACATTCTCGCCTGATCAAAGAGCGTGTTTAAAGAAGAGTATTTGAATACATACCTGCAGTGCTATTCTCTTTGTTCTTCCAGTCCTGTCCCTCTTTCTTTTTTTTTTTTTTGTCTCTTAGAGGTTTTCAGGCTCACTGGAGGCATTCCAATAGATCCATCAATTTGGCAAAGCAGTGAAACAAAAGCGTCATTCCCTCAGGATACACACGCACGCACACACACACACGCTTCATAGACAATCCATGTTGTTTGTTTTACTCTCCACTGTCTTCTCTTCTGTTCTCGCTTGTATGTGCGTTGTTTTTTTTGTCACAATATACATTTGTGCTTGCTGGACCGTGTAGTGTCATCGCCTCTCAGAGGACAGTCCTGTCTGGTCCTCCGGTGACTCATTACATCGCTGTCAGTCACAAACCAATGTGAACTTTCAGCGGCGTTTGCATGGATGATTACATGGCTGACTCATCAATAACACGATAGCGGCACTACGTCCTTTAATCAGGACTCTTTCGATATAGCCCTACTAGAGACACGCTGTTTTTCTAACAGTTGTCTAATCATGTGTTCTGTCTTTGTCCCTTTTTTTTGTCTCTTTCCTTCCTTTCTTGCTGTCTGTTCAACCCCCACTTTTTGTCTTCTTGGGACACCAGTGATGGCTTCCAAAGGCAAAGTTCGAGGTGAGTGGTGGCCGTGTTTAGCGCTCCATGTAGGACGGGGTCTCCAAATTGTGGCCCGTAGCTCAAGTTTTGTTGACCCATGGCATATTGTCCTTTTTTTTTTTTTAAATTGATAAACGGGTTATACTTGTATAGTGCTTTTCTACCTTCAAGGTACTCAAAGCGCTTTGACACTATTTCATACTTTCCAACCCTCCCGGATTTTCCGGGAGACTCCCGAAATTCAGCGCTTCTCCCGAAAACCTCCCGGGACAAATTATCTCCCGAAAATCTCCCGAAATTCAGGCGGACCTGAGTCCGCTTTCCCACAATATAAACGGTGTGCCTGTCCAATGACGTTATAACTGTAGAATGATGGAGGGCGAGTTCTTGGTTTCTTATGTGGGTTTATTGTTAGGCAGTTTCATTAACGTCCTCCCAGCGCGGTAACAACACACAACAACAGCAGTCACGTTTTGGTCTACCGTAAAGCAGTTCGTCTGCCGTAAACAGCAATGTTGTGACACTCTTAAACAGGACAATACTGCCATCTAGTGCATTTGATGAAAGCACTTTTGTGCGTGCCACACAGCAATGCATCATCAGAGAGGGTGTTCAGCATGGTTAGAAAAATAGTGACAGAGAATAGAACAAGGATGGACAATTCAACCCTTAACTCAACAAGTATATGTGTAAATAAATGAACACTGAAATTAAAGTATTTATTTTATATATATATATATATATATATATATATATATATATATACAATAAAATAAATATATATTTATAGCTAGAATTCACTGAAAGTCAAGTATTTCTTATATATATATATATATATATATATATATATATATATATATATATATATATATATATATATATATATATATATATATGAAATATTTGACTTGGTAAATATACTCCTCCCCTCTTAGCCACGCCCCCAGCCACGCCCCTCCACCACGCCCCCACCTCCCGAAATCGGAGGTCTCAAGGTTGGCAAGTATGCACTATTTCCACATTCACCCATTCACACACACACATTCACACACTGATGGCGGGAGCTGCCATGCAAGGCCCTAACCACGGCCCATCAGGAGCAAGGGTGAAGTGTCTTGCTCAAGGACACAACGAACGTGACGAGGTTGGTAGTAGGTAGGGATCGAACCAGGAACCCTCAGGTTGCTGGCACGGCCACTCTTCCCACCGCGCCACGTCGTCCCCAAATCAATCCAACAAAACAATACGCATCAATACCATAATAATGCAATTCCAATTCCCAAACCAAACCCGACCCAGCAACATTCAGAATAGCAATAAACAGGGTAATCCGGAGGACACACAAACAAGACACAAAACAATCCAAAAGCAGTCAAACAAAAATGAATATTATCAACAACAGTATCAATATTAATAACAAATCTAAAATATTGTCAAAATCAAATCAAATCAAGAAATAGTCAAAATGTACGCAAAAAGACAATTTAATAAGAAAAAAAAGCTGACATTTTGATACTAACAGTTTAAAATCTCACAGTATGATAATATTGCGGTATACGTCCAAAAAAACAACAACACACTTACTGTAATTGAACACAAACATAATGTTAAAATGTTCTCGTCGTATTTTTTGCTACAAACAAGTATTTCTAAGTGCAAATAATTGTTCCTGCACATAAGCATATTTGACCAATATTTAAAAACAACATGATGAACGCAGGGCAGCACGGTGGAAAAGGGGGTTAGTGCATGTGCCTCGCAATACGAAGGTCCTGAGTTCAATCTCGGGTTCGGGATCTTTCTGTGTGGAGTTTGCATATTCTCCCCGTGAGCCCCCAAACAATTGCAAAAGTAGAAAATGTTGTAATAAAGAGATTATTCTATTTATTAACCAAAGTATACGAGAATAAGGTACGCAAGTCAACAAAATAATGTCCAGCTGGATGTCTGGAGCTGAAGAAGTGTGGGGTGCAAGAGCGATCCCCAAGTGAACTGTTCCTTGGCCTTTTATAGGCTGGTGTTAAGTAGGACCACCTGGAGGTACAAAGAGAGAGAGGAAAAAACACACACAAAACATGGTAACATAACACGTTGGACTACATAGTCACAGACATGTAATACGGATATAGACAACGTTTTATCATCATTACACAAAAGATCAATGTCTTATAGGCAATTAAGCCAAGTCCACGCAAATCATTATATTGTATTCAAAACACATGAGTGTGTATGAGTTGTGACCTCTCGTTTACACAAACGTGGGTTTCTGTCCCGGAAAACTGAGCTTACAGAGTTGAAAAAACATGTTTGTGTTATAAAAAGTGTACGACATCTCATGTTTGTATACCTCAGTTAACAACAGAGCATGAAGTTATTGACATTCGGGTGTTGTTGATGTTATGTTTATGATGTTTCCTGGGTTTTGTTTAAATGCGCACTGATTTCCAAGATAATGTGAACGTCATGTGACATTTCACTACATTCATGAACACATTTTGATTGGGAAAAAAGCATTTGACAGTTGGGGAATGTGTTTTTTGCGTGGACAAGGATTTTCTTTTTTGTTACACTCGTGTGAATGTATATTTCTTTTCAACACCGGAGTGGAGGAAAATTTGTGTTTTTAAAAATATCCTGGCCTACGTTGCCTCGTCCCGCCCATGATCTTGCAAAGATGTTTTGCTTAAAGGAAAAACTGCATTTTTTAAATTTAATTTGCCCATCATAAACAATCCTTATGTGAGCCAAGGACACACATGTCTTTCCCTTTTCTGTGCATTCTAAATAGTGAAAAACTGCTTGTCCAAGGCAGCGAACAATGCAGATAATGGGATCCATCTAGTCTGCCTATAAAGCCTTCTGAAAAACATCCATAAACCGCCAACATTTTACATGACAAGACCAGCACATTGACCAAGCAATAGCGACATTGTTATTGTAAGAGCTCACGAAAAGGAACTATTTTTCTGGCGTAGTGACACATCACCTTGCTCACAGTGCTCAGTAAAGTTAAAGTACCACTGACAGTCACACACACACTAAGTGTAGTGAAATTACCCATCCCCTTGTTCCACCCCCTGGGAGGTGAGGGGAGCAGTGAGCAGCAGCGGTGGCCGCGCTCGGAAATCATTTTGGTGATTTAACCCCCAATTCCAACCAAGTGCCAAGCAGGGAGGTAATGGTAAGAGAAATAAATGCTTTTTTGTCTAATATAAGGATTGTGGATGATGGGCAAAATGCCCCAAAACGTGCAGTTTTTCTTGAATGAGGGCCATCTTTTTGACCCAACATGCTCATATTTGCTTGTCAGTCCTCTAAAAGTGCACACCAACCCTAAAGTTACAGTGGGTGTTTTGTCGCTTTGAGATGTGTGAGAAATTTCAAGCCAGTCGTACTTGTGGGATCAACATATGAGGTTTAATAACTACGCCAGTGTACAGGCGGACACAAGTGAGCATCCGCTCCCCCTGTGATCTATAGTGTGCCCTTCCTGTGCGCCACCCCAAATTCCATTGGCTTCGAGCAGTTGCTACCTATTCTATCACCAAGCAGATAAAAAATTTAAAAAAAAGACACTATTTGTTTTTATTATGAGAAAACTCTATATTTAAAACAAAAGTGGCCTTTAATTTGAAGTTCTACACACAGGATGTGACTGGGGAAGACTGCAGACAAGCACTGCTAAAAAAATACAAAAATGCAGCTAGAACAGTGGTTGTTAACCTTGTTGGAGGTACCGAACCCCACCAGTTTCATATGCGCATTCACCGAACCCTTCTTTAGTGAAAAATAAAATGTTTTTTTTTTTTCAAATTCAAGACAAAGTTATATGTTTTTGGTAACACTTTAGTATGGGGAACATTTTCTAAGTTACAAAGACTTAATTTAGAGTTATTTGGTTAGGGTTAGGGTTAGAGGGTAAGGGCCAGGGTTAGAGGGTTAGGGCTATAATAAGGCCATGCCGAATAAGGCATTAATAAGTACTTAAAAATGACTTGTTAAGAGCCAATATGTTACTAATTTGCATGTTAATAAGCAACTAATTAATGGTGAATATGTTCCCCATACTAAAGTGTTACCATGTTTTTTTACTGGTGCACAAAATGAACCGTGCATGAACATCACCTTGTTCAAACAACAAAACCAACACAGTGCATAAACTCACAACAAATAACACACCTGCAAATCAGCGTAACTTCTGCTGTTGCCGTATCCGTAATATGCCGATAGGGAGAAGTTTTTATTTACACGATGAGTCGGGTGTATCTTGACCTCCGCCGAACCCCTGAGGCCGACTCACCGAACCCCTAGGGTTCGATCGAACCCAGGTTAAGAACCACTGAGCTAGAACCAAGACTGGCAAACGATCTATTTCTGGGTAAAACCAGTGCGAGTCGATTCCGACCAAGTTTTGTGTGAAATGTGTTCAAGTCATTTTTTTTCCATTTCACGCGCAGGTGCCGATGAATATGAGGTGAAACAATACAGACGCCGCAAGGCTCGCAAAAAAAGTCTAGCTCAAAAAGAGAGCTTCCCGGTCGATGCACACGTTCCTTTTTAAAACACAAACAGGATTGAAAGGCAGATAAAGTAAGAGCAGCCACACTGTGAAACACTCCCTGTCACTTTGCATGGACACAACTTAAAGACAAAAACAGCCAGGTGGTCTCATTAGTGCTGAGGCAGCATTCATCTCGCTAATACAGACAAAACTGACAAAATATTATTGTATTTGTTCTAAGGTTTTTTTTTTTCCTGTCCAGTTTTGATTTGTATTTCAGGTTGTATTTTTTTTGTTATGTTGTGCCTAATGTTATACCCAGTGGTGTCTTTATTTGGCACTGTACCGTCATGCACATCATGTTCTAATGCAGTGGTTCTTAACCTGGGTTCGATCGAACCCTAGGGGTTCGGTGAGTCGGCCTTAGGGGTTCGGCGGAGGTCAAAACACACCCGACTCATCGTGTAAATAAAAACTTCTCCCAAACGGCGTATTATGGATACGGCAACAGCAGAAGTCACACTGATTTGCAGGTGTGTAATTTGTTGTGAGTTTATGCACTGTGTTGGTTTTGTTCTTTGAACAAGGTGATGTTCATGTACGGTTCATTTTGTGCACCAGTAAAAAAACATGGTAACACTTTAGTATGGGTAACATATTCACCATTAATTAGTTGTTTATTAACATGCAAATTAGTAACATATTGGCTCTTAAGTAGTCATTATTAAGTGCTTATTAATGCCTTATTCGGCATGGCCTTATTATAACCCTAACCCTCTAACCCTGGCCCTAACCCTCTAACCCTAACCCTAACCAAATAACGCTAAATTAAGTTTTTGTTACTTAGAAAATGTTCCCCATACTAAAGTGTTACCAAAAACATATAACTTTGTCTTGAATTTGAAAAAAACAAACATTTTATATTTCACTAAAGAAGGGTTCGGTGAATGCGCATATGAAACTGGTGGGGTTCGGTACCTCCAACAAGGTTAAGAACCACTGTTCTAATGCATTTTTTATCTAGCTAATCTATGTGATCTGACTGAGTTTTGTTGTGTTCATGGAGCTTAATCTAGTAAAACCTCTACCCAGACATGTGCTTTAGTTTATTGTTATACTAGAACAGACACTTAGTTGTGATGTTTGGAGTTTTACATGCAGTAATGCCGTTTCCTAATAGTGCAATTTCAATTAAGATATTGTAGTTGAGACTTATTTGTTAAAGTTCCCACTCTGTATTGCTTGAATTACATTGAAATATTTATACTTGGAAGATAATATCTGCAATATTTTTTTTTTTAATAAACAAAATATGTGTTTCTTATTTCAAACTCTGTATTGACATTCTACACTTTTTGACTTGGGGGCCACTATGGGCTAAAACAATTTGCCCAGGCGCCAAAAGCCAACACATGTTAAGTAACAATATATATAGCCTATACATATATATGTGATCATATTATATTCATATAATGGATATATAATTAATAATGAATGGATTTTAAGAGGATGTGAACATTTGACTCCTACCTTGTTTACTTCCATGACGACTTTCTTAAAGTTTTGTAATCAATCAGCAATATCAAAGAGCTAAAATGTGCCAAACATGGATAAGTGTGGATAGAGCGTTTTTTAAATTGTTCCCATTATGCATTGTAATGGATTTAAATGGGTATAATTTGGATTTCTTGATGGCTTTTGGATATGTTTTTTTTTACAGTAGTGAGCAGGTCGTGGTAGGTTTTGACTTTTTGTGTTGGTTGCATTTTTTTTTTGCGCCATGAGTAGGGAAGGTTGTTTGGGTTGGGTCATACAAGTAAAAAGCTGTGTAGTGTTTACTCCAAAAATCACTATTAATGGTCTTTGACCTGATTTACTGACGTTGTCGACAAGATGGCGACAAAGTTAGATATTCAGTCATATACAATTAATTTGGAAACACCTCGCAGGCTGGATTTTAAACTAAAGATGCTGGCAGGCCGCACTTGACTGGTGGGCCGTAGTTTGGACATCCCTCTTCTACACTGTTAAGGTCATATACTAAATCAGGAGAATACATATCCACAGATTAATATTGAAACTCACTTCACTTTATAGACCTTTTTTCAAGAGGAGAAGCAGTTTCATTCATTTGTTTCATTAGTTTCATTAGTTATAACTGAACTGTGCATGAGAGTTTCATGCATTTTGAAAATGTTCAACTTTTTCCACATGAACAGCTGTTGGCTACAAAATCTAATTTGGCATTTTAGATACATGATAAAGACATCATTTGGTTCTGTATGATTCATGAGCAGTAGTTATTAGCACCTATTCGTCTGCATATAGAAGAAGGTGCTTGCTTTCGTTTGTGCCTAATTCATTGGTTTTACCCCCCGGATCCGCCCCTGGTGGTGTAGCTGGCAGCAAAATAGTAGCACAAAAATTATAAATTAGTTGCTCTTTCTACCTTTTAAGTGCATATTTCATCAAAAAGTATTGCTATTTCATGCTATCATATCACTAGCGGTACCAAAACTCCCAATGTCTCATTGCACCATGAAATGGATTTGATGGATGGAAACTGAAAGCAAGGGAAAATTACCCGTTTTAAAGTTTTTATTTTTTTGGATCGAATGGATTTAGTACAGAATAAAAGACGCATTCAGGTTATTTTCCTTTAGTCGTCACACGTGTTTCAACTCTACATTTCTCGAGTTGCTCTCTTATTGGCTGGGTGAGATCTGCATTGTCAACATGGCCACTGCAGACCTTGAGTGTAAGATGTGGTTTAAAAAAACGACATGAGAAAAGCTGGCATCGAAATGACGAGAGCTGCTTTTAAGGGAAGCGTCTCAGCGGGATGCGACACATTTCCTCCAAGCGCTCCTCGGTGATCACTATCTGTCAACAAATCAGCACATATTGAATAATATCATGATAGCACGTGGATTCTGGCAATTTGGGAGTTTGGGTTTGGGCAGCGGTGATTAGGCAGATTTCCCTGGTGAGCGTCACCTGGGGAGAATGTGCTAATATGACCAAAGAGAAGCTATCTGTTGAAATATTTGCATTTCAAAAGCACCGCCATACCGGATTCCTTTGACCTCATGCATTTATGACATTTCATTTACAAAACCTGTTAATGCAGAAATGGCTGCTAATGTATCTTTGAACAACATGACCTTTTGGTTGAAGGGGAAGCAGATTATTGTGTGTCCTTATGGCTTGAAAAGAGGAAAACCATGAAATATTGTGCAATCTATTAAATAACTAATGTGTCTAAGTAGGGTTGGGCATAATAATTGATCTTTAACTCTTATTAAGTGCGTGAAATTGAATGTTAATTAAGGTTGTCTTGAAGCAAATGAGCTCAAATGGATTGCAGTACTTGGCTGTGATCAGCAGAGGCGCTGTTTTACTAGTTAACCTAATAAAGTAGCATTATCATTATGTTTTTGTTTTTTTTGTTACAGTATGGGAAGTAAGGCTACATTAACTATGACAAAGCTCCATTTTTTTTTTTTGGCTTCATAAAATGCCTGAAACAGGATATAAGAACATTCAGATATTTTCCTGCTCCCCAAAAATAAAAAATAATTGAGTACAAATAATACTAATAAAGTGATGTAACAATAAATGTATTATATAATATAAATAATTGAATGGTGAAATATATTTGTCATAAAATTACAAAACTATATATTACAAAAAATATTGAGGACCCACTGTCATCAATTCCATTATAAAGTTAGTGTTTTGCTCCATTTTACACTCACATGAAAACAAGAATAATATTATGATAATAATTTCTAAATAGTAAACTTGAATATGTTTTGAAATTAAAATTTGTAAAATATGGTGCTACTAATAAAATAATGAAATCATAAATATATTAGAAATAAAATAATTTAATGAAGCATTTTTTTTATTGTTATAATAATTAAAAACAACTTTAATGTAATGTATTTAAAAATAAAATTGTGTAATAATAGAATGCAAAATAAATTAAATACAATGAATTTATAAAATGATAAACTACTAATAATGTAGTGGTATGTAAAAAAAACATATTGTCAGGCGTGAAAGGTAGCTTCAGCAACGTGACGCCAAGATGCAGCAGGCGACAGACAGGCAATGAGTGAAAATATCCTTTAATGACCAAAAGAAAATGCAGTGGGGAAACACAGGACTGGGAGTAGTTAAAAAAAACGAAAACAAAAGAAGGCAAGTGCAACTCATAAGGGCACAAGACTTATTTTGTTTATGGTAAAACAATGCGAAGCAGCACAATAGGCAGAGAAAAGCATGCCATTGTCCATAACCAAGGCAGAGCAAATGAAAATGAACTAAATAGGACACGGACTGGCAACCTGTCAAAGGTGTGCCCCAGTTGCCAATCAGGTAGCAGGCCTGCGCACGGAAAGAGGAAGTGGAATAACAAAATAAGGGCACAGGACAAGAACTAAAATATCACACTAAGGGAAAAAGTAAACATTTCAGTTTCAGTTTATCAAGTTTGCCATAATCATTTCCGTATCATACATGTAGTACATAATATACACATACATATCTCCAGAGAACAGTCTTGTCCTCAATGGCAATATTATTGTTATTTCACAAAAAAAGAAAATTAAGAAAATAAAATGTAATTAAGAAAACAAAATTCAATTAAATAATATAACATAAATCCAAAACAGTCACGATGGCGTGACACATATGTTTCTACTGATACAATAACTAAATCACGAATAGTAGGGCTGGGCAACTGCCACCACAACTGATACCTACCGAATGGCGATATACGATTTAAACCGGTATCTTAAACAAAACGCGCAAAGTGCTTAAGGTTGCTTAAGTGTTTTTAGGCCAGATAACCAGTGTTGAGAATACTCAGATTATTTTTGTTGTAAGTACTAACTGAATGTGTTGCTTAGTCTTATAAAGTAATACATTAGCTGTTACTATGTCAAAGCAGTTTTCTTTAATTTTGTTCATTAACTTTAGGTTTATAGATGGATACGGGATAGATGGAGCTTATACTCGCCCCCTGCGGTGAAGGCCGCTGGCTATGAAGTTTGAAACTACTCTTCAGCCACCCTGCCAATATACTATATATGAGAGAGGAGCTATCGCTATCTGCTGTGCTAGATCGCTAACATAAATGAACAACATAAACAGATGAGATTAGTGATAAAGTTGCTATAACTTCTCAATCAAATAAAACTGTAGTCACTCATCAATTGCCAACTCAGGGGTTGTGTATACTATATAATGGGCAGTATACTATAATACCGGTATACTGCCCAGCCTTAACGAATACATTAGAAATAAATTAATTCAATACAATACATTTAAAAAAAAAACAATTGAAAAATAAAATACAGTACAGGCCAAAAGTTTGGACACACCTTCTCATTTCTTTATTTTCATGACTATTTACATTGTAGATTATCACTGAAGGCATCAAAACTATGAATAAACATATGTGGAGTTATGTACTTAACACAAAAAAGGTGAAATAACTGAAAACATGTTTTATATTTTAGTTTCTTCAAAATAGCCACCCTTTGCTCTGATTACTTTTTCGCACAGTCTTGGCATTCTCTTGATAAGCTTCAAGAGGTAGTCACCTGAAATTGTTTTCACTTCACAGGTGTGCTTGAAGCTCATCGAGAGAATGCCAAGAGTGTGCAAAGCAGTAATCAGAGCAAAGGGTGACTAATTTGAGGAAACTAGATTATAAAACATGTTTTTAGCTATTTCACCTGTTTTTGTTCAGTACATAACTCCACATCATTCATAGTTTTGATGCCTTCAGTGACAATCTACAATGGAAATAGTCATGAAAATAAAGAAAACACATTGAAGGAGGAGAATGTGTCTCCAAACTTTTGGCTTGTACTGTATATTATTAAATAAAAGTAAGAACATATAGACCCACCCTCTAAATTAATTGCATGAATCCATGCACACTTCTACGATTTATTATTCTGCTTCCTATGACACTGGCATAGAAACAGGAATTAAGAACATTACCAGATTTACCCAAATCCACCCAGAATTAATATTATAGTAACCCATTCATCCATCCATTTCCTACCGCTTGTCCCTATCAGGGTAGCGGGGGGTGCTGGAGCCTGTCTCAGCTGCAAATACTTAAAAAAACAAACCCAATAACAAAATTAATTTCGAAAATAAAATTGTTAAATAATTAAATTTAGCATGAATGAAATTATTTGCACGTATGAAATAAGAACTATTAATAATATAATGGCAATTATAAAACATGTTACTGACAAAGTAAAATCACAAATATATTAAAAATGATGTGTAATAATCAATAATATTTCAATAACAATTGAACTATTAAGTATATAATTGAATAAAATGTGATTATAAAAACATATTTAACAGAGACCCTTCTCGTTTAGAGCATGAGCAAGTGTGCCCAAGTCTGTAGTGTGCAATCACTTTGCACCATTTTCTCATAACCAACTAAGCATAAATAAAGATGCACTTATGCATAAATTAAACCTTCCTCACCTACATCTATTTGAATGTGAGTCAGACACGGGACCCCTTTTAGCTCGGTTGAAACACCTTAAGGTTTTTTGTTTATTTTTATTTTTGGGCCATTTCTTTGCTCATACGTTTTGCCATTACTTTAAAGAGTAAGATGTATGACGCATTCATGATATAAAGCCATCCGTTACAGTATGTGCCCTCGGCTCACACGAGGACCGTGAGAAGTCTTCTAATCTGGACATACGAACACCCTTGATATCACCTTGAACAGATTACACTAAGGTTATTATATAGTGTTGTCCTTTACATTGATGGGGCTCAGTCAAGGGTTCATGACATTGATGTC
The DNA here is from genome assembly GCF_033978685.3 of Nerophis lumbriciformis. NCBI lineage: Eukaryota > Metazoa > Chordata > Actinopteri > Syngnathiformes > Syngnathidae > Nerophis > Nerophis lumbriciformis. The sequence continues at coordinate 15,742,300 of NC_084556.2, read as the reverse complement.
CAGTAGAGGGCGAGGGAGTGCGCTCGCCATTTGATTTCAACACCACACTGCAGATTAATAGAAATGCCATTTTGTTGTTGATGTTTTTTTTGCCACTTTAACTTCAGGGGATATTTCTCAAAGGGACAACACAAAACACTGACCTTATTAAATGATGCAGCAAGCTCCTTCTTCATCAGGGGCCAAGCTTGTGAAAGGTCTCCCTTTGTCCTACCCTGCTCTGTCAAAGTGACATACAGGTCATTGTTAAAAGCGCATACTGTAAGGCACCCAGGGAAATTGCTTAAGGCACCTTTCACAGAATGTGGTTTGTGGCAAGTACCAGAAAAATACACAAAAGTCAAGGTCAAAACTTGGTGACACACACAAATATATGATTGTAGCTGCTCCAGTTTGTTGAGCCACACAATTGGCCATGACGCAATTGTGTGGATGCTGTGTTTATCGGATGTTACAAAAAACATGAAAAACAAAACTAATATGTTAAGAAATTAGGACTGCCAAATGATTAAAGAATTTAATCGTAATTAATCGCATTTTGTCCGTAGTTAACTCATAAGTACCGTATTTTCCACTAAATTTTAGAAGAAAAATTTTTTTTTCCATAAATTAGCCGTGCCGGACTATAGCAGCAGGTATATGCGTTGCGGTACTAGTTATTTACACTGTAAGATTCTGTAAATGTTTATTTACATACCTTAATTGTTTCCAAACGGTGTTTGTGACACGGCAGTAAAACGGCTGATCAAACAAAACAGAAGTCAGCGTCATGGACCCACGAGCTGCGAAAGCTCGCTCTCCAATCAGCTAAACGAGGGGTTAGGAACCTTTTTGGCTGAAAGAGCTATGAAAGCCAAATATTGTAAAATGTTTTTCCGTGAGAGCCATATAATATTTTTTTAATACTGAATACAACTAAATGTGTGCATTTTTAAGTAAGACCAACATTTTTAGAGTATATTAAGTCTATTATTCTTTTTTAATAACATTGTTATTCTGAAGCTAACCAATAATAAATATAATACTTCTTACCATTAATGCGACTTCTTGAACAGGTGCTGTAGAACAGTGGTCCCCAACCGGTCCGTGGACCGATTGGTCCCGGGCCGCACAAGAAAAATGTTTTTTTTATTTTTTTTATTAAATCAACATAAAACACACAATATATACATTATATATCAATATATATCAATACAGTCTGCAGGGATACAGTCCGTAAGCACACATGATTGTATTTCTTTATGACAAAAAAAAATACCATAAAACATCCCCCCCCACCCCGGTCCGTGGGACAAATTTTCAAGCATTGACCGGTCCGCAGCTACAAAAAGGTTGGGGACCACTGCTGTAGAAAAAGGATTAGAATGCATGAGAATGTTTTATATTTTGAACGTTATTTTTAACACTGTGATTACCAGCGGAATTATTCATTACTTATCGTGTTAAGCAATGTCAGCTAAGATTTATCTGAGAGCCAGATGCAGTCATCAAAAGAGCCACATCTGGCTCAAAAGCCATAGGTTCCCTACCCCTGAGCTAAACAGACTCAATAACTCCTTGGTTATGTTTTGGTGAATTTACTGAGGAATTTGTAAAACTGAAACAACAACAAAAATGCCCTTGTAAGTTAATAATACTACTACTGACACACGTGAACGTGTAGCATATTAGCTGACACATTACGATAACAAGTACAAATATGCACGAAAACACTCCTACAGACATCACACATGGGACGGTTTAGTAAGCATAAACAGTTTTAGTTATAATGTGAAACTTAAAAATGTTGCTTGGAGTGATGAATGAAGAGTCATTACGAGTAGAAATGGTATGGACGGCTAGAAGACTGAACAGCACTCCGGTTGAAAATAAATAAAAAGCACTACAGATAAATGGAAGGACACTGCAGCACCTGCAGTAAGCGAATTCGTCCAAAAGATGGCACAATAGCACAAACAACAAAACACTCTCTTTTTGATTTTTTTTTATAAAATTATTTTATTATTGCCGTCAGCAAAAAAAACATAAATTAGTTGCTCTGTCTTATAAGCTGCAGGGTTTAAAGCGTAGGAAATACGTAGTAGCTTATAGTCCGGAATTTCCAGTAATTGCAGATATAAGTTGTTTTATTGTTAATAAGTATTAGCTCATCATCTTTAATAGTTTAATACTATCAGCATTGGATTGGACCATTTTTCTAACAAAATGGGCACAAACACTCTTTTACAGACACACACGCTATCTGTCAAACAAACAAAAGATGCTTACCCCATCTGACACAGGTTGTCTTTGAATACAAACTTACTATAAATGACAGTTTGAATAATTGTGCGTTGTGGGAGTTTCTTCATTGGCTTTTGGGATTGGACTTGATCCGGTGAAGACTCTGCTCACAGCGGAAGCAAAAGCAGACGGCTTTGGTCTTGTCGGGAGACCCACCTGCAGGGCTTTAAGGCGAGCCTTGCCATCCCTTTCTTTGTCCATTTCTACTGTTTGTTCCCACTTGTGACCCAGGCGCCTGTTGCCTTTTCCCACACTTACGGTGTGGGCCGACGGTCACACAGAACACGCACACACATTAATCATGCGTCAAAAAATTGGAGTCATTAAGGGAGCGTTACCTTGTTAATAGTGTGATACTTTGACAGTCCTATGAAAATTGTATTTTATTTTTTTAATTCTCTCGCTTCTTTTTATTTTTTACTTAGCAAGATGGCGCTGCATGTGAGTGTTTTTTTAAGCAGTGCTTGCTGATGTGAAAAAGTTGCTTTTGGCTCAAGTGATTTTAAAATATGGATTTGTTGAAATTTTGAAAAAATAACTATTTGTATACCAGTGTTGGGGATGCTGACATTTTTGTTGTTAAAACTGTTTTTTGTCTGTTTGTTTTTTATCTGATGCACTGCTACTGCCCAATTTTTGACAGATGTCAGGGTCCAACAACGATAATAATAAAGTGTATTTCATAGATTTTTTTACCCATTTAAAAACTGAAGGGGTGTAAACAATTTGGTTATAATATATAGATAATATTGTATGTATATATATATATATATATATATATATATATATATATATACTTCAGGTTGAAATAGTGAAAAAAAAGATATGTTGGTTATAATATATAAATAATATTAATTTTATATATATATATATATATATATATATATATATATATATATATATATATATATATATATATATATATATATATATATATATATATATATATATATATATATATATATATATTATGTGAGTGTGAATGTTGTCTGTCTATCTGTCTTGGCCCTGTGATGAGGTGGCGACTTGTCCAGGGTGTACCTCGCCTTCCGCACGATTGTAGCTGAGATAGGCTCCAGCACCCCCTGCGACCCCGAAGGGAATAAGCGGTAGAAAATGGATGGATGGATGGATGGATATATATATATATATATATATATATATATATATATATATATATATATATATATATATACACATTAAAATCTCCTGATGATTGAGGGAACCCCCTCATGAAACAGGCCTGTAGAGATGAAATAGTCTTGTGATTTTTTTTCCCACACATACATATATATATATATATATATATATATATATATATATATATATATATATATATATATATAGTCATTATAATCTCATATTGTTTTTTGTTTTGTTTTGTTTTAATGACACTGCATTAAAAATGCTGTTCCCAATCATTCAGGGCCCAATTAATAATAAACCAACAATCCTTAAATTTACTTCACTGAACATTTTTAAGGATCGTTCTTATTTAATAGGTGTATTTCAGGCTGGAGTATAGTTTTAAAAGATTGTCTCCTTAAAATTGGAAACAATTTGACTATTTTCAAAGCATTTTTTGGAAGATGACATTGGTTTTTGTTGCAGGGATTAACAGGTTCAATCAGAACAAGGGCGCCCATGAGGTCGAACTAACCACTTTCATGTGGTATTGGAAAAAGAGAATTACTTTTTTTGTGGAACTTATTAGCAATGCTTTGAATCTTGTCTGATTCCAATCAATGTAATATATATATATATATATAAATATATATATATATATATATATATATATATATATATATATATATATAATGCAGCTGAGATAGGCTCCAGCACTCCCCGCAACCCCGAAAGGGACAAGCGGTAGAAAATGGATGGATGGATATACATATATATATATATATATATATATATATATATATATATATATACACACATATATAAACTGTATATAACATATGTTTTTCTGGGTTTCCAAAGTTAATGCAATAATAACACGTTACGCGTTAACTATAAGTTCCTTTAACGACGATCATTGTTTTAACGTGCATGACTCCTTTTTGATTGTTGGTCTAGTCTGTGGCGTGCTGAAATGTAATGGCGTTCAGTTACTGATGAGCCACAAGCTCAAAAATGGTGAGCAGAAATGCACAAAGAAAAGGGGACATTATGGAACTCTCAGATCTAAAGCTTGGGCAAGTCGTTCCCACGACAAATCAAGACTCTTTTATCTTCGATCACCGTGAGACGACATCATTGCAGCAACTGCCTGCTGGCACGCTTTGCCGCTTGCAGAAAGGTGGAGCTTTACTTTTGTGGATTACAGTTGAGTGCATTAATGATATAAAATGTAGAGCGTTACACTAACTGCTTCAGTAAGATGTAAAAAAAAGCTCACAGAAAATAAAGACGTAAGCAGGAAGTCTGGAGTCGTTTTTTTTTATCAGAAACTTTCACGTCTTCAAGACACTTCTCATACCAATCACACACTTCCCGCTAGACGTCAAATTTGTATCATAACAAAATGAAAAATTGTCTCCGATTATGTTCATGCTTTGTCAAATATGTTTTATAATGTAATCTGTGATATTTCTACCTTAATACATATTGTCTGGTTGATTGAGATAAAGTGTATATTCCTTTATAACCTGTTCTGATTGGTAGTCTGGAATTGCAGAATATTTAAAAGGCTGACTATTATATTTTAATAATAGATATGGAAGGTTAAAACATTGGCATGCAGCGATGTGAATACCATTAACTTCACAACAGAGTATCAGAAGCATTTATTCAATAGAAATATCACAGATTACTTTACCAATGTCAAGACTTGGACTGTGGAGTTTTTGTTTTCCCAAGATGCAAGAGAATTTGGATCGGACATGGCTTGAAGGTGGGTACATGATTTATTTATCAAACAAAGAATAAACGAAAAGCGCACACTTTGGCGGAGGTAAAAAAAACTTGGCGAATGAAAACAAAACTTGCACAAAGGCAGAAACTGAACACGAAATAACAAAACACTTACTGTGGCATTGGACCGTGAACAGGGCTTGAAAACGCGAGGATAGCAGGGTGAGAAAGGCTATGACTCCAGGACGAACAACAGAAAATGAAAAGCTTAAATAACACAGACATGATTAACGAAAACAGGTGCGTGACTCAAAACGTGAAACAGGTGCGTGACGTGAAAGGTGAAAACTAATGGTTGCTATGGTGACAAACAAGAGTGCACAATGAGTCCAAACGTGGAACAGGTGAAACTAATGGGTAATCATGCAAACAAGACAAGGGAGTGAAAAGCCAGAAACCAAAGATTCCTATAACTAAACAAAAACATGACTTAAAACAAAACATGATTACACAGACATGACAACCAGACAACTTTGACAATCAAAGCTTGATCGTAACTATCCATATGTTGTGTTATCAATGCGCGAAACTGGTATCTAAACATGGTGTACCTCGTTCTCTGAATGCAAGTGTTTCTACAGCAGGAATACAAATTGTGTATTCCTACAAAACACAAAATCTGGCAAGACACCAACGCACCGCAGGTATTTATTTTTTGTTATTTAAAGCGTGTTTACATCCATTTTGTGTTGAGTTGTTTAAAGAAGCTTAATATAAAAAAAAAAGCAAACTAGGGATGTCCGATAATGGCTTTTTGCCGATATCCGATATTCCGATATTGTCCAACTCTTTAATTACCGATACCGATATCAACCGATACCGATATCAACCGATACCGATATCAACCGATATATGCAGTCGTGGAATTAACACATTATTATGCCTAATTTGGACAACCAGGTATGGTGAAGATAAGGTACTTTTTTTTTTAAATTCATAAAATAGGATCAATAAATTAAAAACATTTTCTTGAATAAAAGACAAAGTAAAACAATATAAAAACAGTTACATAGAAACTAGTAATTAATGAAAGTTAGTAAAATTAACTGTTAAAGGTTAGTACTATTAGTGGACCAGCAGCACGCACAATCATGTGTGCTTACGGACTGTATCCCTTGCAGACTGTATTGATATATATTGATGTATAATGTAGGAACCAGAATATTAATAACAGAGAGAAACAACCCTTTTGTGTGAATGAGTGGGGGAGGGATGTTTTTTTGGGTTGGTGCACTAATTGTAAGTGTATCTTGTGTTTTTTATGTTGATTTAATAAAAAATAAATAAAAAAATAAAAAAAACGATACCGATAATAAAAAAAACAACACCGATAATTTCCGATATTACATTATAACACATTTATCGGCCGATAATATCATCAGGCCGATATTATCGGACATCTCGAAAGCAAACTAATTGTCCAGTCATGGAAATAAAAAACTTTAAATTGATATGTTTAGGGTAAACTTATTATTGACGAAAAAGTATATCCATCTGCTATTAATCGTGTATAATTTTGATTTAACGATGAACAAACTGGGATTATTGTGATTGAATATTTTAATCGTTTAACCGCTATATATATATATTTATATATACACACATATATATATATATATATATATATATATATATATATATATATATATATATATATATATATCCATCCATCCATTTTCTACCGCTTATTCCCTTCGGGGTCGCGGGAGGGGCTGGAGCCTATCTCAGCTACAATCGGGCGGAAGGCGGCGTACACCCTGGACAAGTCGCCACCTCATCGCAGGGCCAACACAGATAGACAGACAACATACACACTCACATTCACACACTAAGGCCAATTTAGTGTTGCCAATCAACCTATCCCCAGGTGCATGTCTTTGGAGGTGGGAGGAAGCCGGAGTACCCGGAGGGAACCCACGCAGTCACGGGGAGAACATGCAAACTCCACACAGAAAGATCCCGAGCCTGGGATTGAACCCCAGACTACTCAGCACTTTCATATTGTGAGGCAGACGCACTAACCCCTGTTCCACCGTGCTGCCTATATATATATATATATATATATATATATATACACACATATATATATATATATATATATATATATAAATATATATATATATATATATATATATATACATACATATACTGTATATATATATATATATATATATATATATATATATACATATATATACATATATATATATATATATATATATATATATATACATATACATACATATGTATGTATATATATATATATATATATATATATATATATATATATATATATATATATATATATATACTGTATATATATATATATATATATATATATATATATATATATATATATATAGTCACGGTTTCTGTGGTTTATCCGTTATACAGTGCTCAATACCGGGGTAGAACGGAATATACGTTAGGTCGGGAAAAAACTCAAGAGGCTATATCATCCCTACAAGCCTGTTTCGCTGGTTTCCCTGCTCGTCAGGGGATTTTCCTGTTCATCCCCTGTGAAGGGAAACCTGCGAAACAGGCTTGTAGGGATGATATAGCCTTTTTGTGTTTTTTCCCGACTTAATGTAAATATATATATAATTTATATATGCTGAAAAAGTTTGGGTACCCCTGATTTAGAACGAAAGTAATAAAAATCCACCTCCATCCATCCATCCATCTTCTTCCGCTTATCCGAGGTCGGGTCGCGGGGGCAGCAGCCTAAGCAGGGAAGCCCAGACTTCCCTCTCCCCAGCCACTTCGTCCAGCTCTTCCTGTGGGACCCCGAGGCGTTCCCAGGTCAGCCGGGAGACATAGTCTAAAAATACACCTCTCTATTCCATTCTTAGCAAATTGTATTACCGATTGTAGTTATTTAATATGCACCTGTGCCATCCGTGTACATGTAAAGCAGTGCTACAGTTGCCTAATCCTGCTACTTTAACAGAGATTGGATTTATAGTTGATATCCATAAATGATCCGACCACAAACACCGAGCTCTGGTGCCTTTTTCACCCATTTCTCCATGTTGTATTCCAAGCATACATCATGGTTGTACAGCTCGGGTCCCGACATAAAGGTCAGCAGCTCCAGGCTGTCCGTCTGTCTGGCCGCACTTCTCTCTTCTTCACTGCCTCCTGAATGCCCAAATAAGGAAGGTTAGGCCACTTGGCTGCTGCTGCTTGAAAGGTCAGCAGGGAGAAGCATTTGTAATTCTGTCTTATGAGTAATACTTGTGTGCTACTTGGCTTTATACTTTTAGCAGGCGGTTGTTGTGTATGGAAAAAACATTCCGGATGCAACATTGATGGCACGTGTGGTGGCTGGGATGTAATGAGTGGTTGGGAGGCAGGAGTTCAGGTGGTTGTCGGGAAGGAAATGGACAATAGCGAAGAGGGGCTCCATTTTAACGCTTAGAAAGTTAAAGGTTGTTTCTAAGAGAGGGAACACAGACAAGCTTCATCCTGGAAGACGTCGTTGCATTTCCATACGTAGCTGTTGACCTGTTTCAGCCTTGAGATATGAAGGAAATTAATCTGACCCCGCCCTTTTTCTCTCGGTGCACAATGGAGCGCCGGGATCAGGATGGACGGGGGGGGGAAAGCGAGGATGGAGGGAGGATATGAAAATGAGAGACAAAGAATGTTGGAAATGCATCCTTCAGGGATAGACTCCGAGAGGAAATGTGACACACGGAGAGCGAAGGGATAGTGAGAGACAGCTGGGGAATTGAGCGTGTGAACTGGAAAAGAAAAGTAGGGGAAAGCACGCGTGTTGAAGAATAGATCTAAATTTAGACATGGAAATCAGAGGAGAGCAGCTGCCACCTTTTTTCTTTTCCTCAGGAGATACATTTAAATCAGGTCTGGGTGGGCAGGAGGGAGAACTGGCGGAGATGGTCAATTAGGCACACATGCAGGAGCGCATTGTTCTAATAGAACCATCACTGTAGCCCCTTTGGCCCTTGTTGGTCCCACTGGTCTGCTCGTGCTGGGGGATTCCTGGATATCATCTGGCCTAAAAGACCTTAAGAACTTGAAGAATATGCTTGTTTTGTAGGACAGAATGTGATGGAAATGGGTCATTGGGAGTAGAGTGGTTCACATTGCAGACTCGGGGCCTATTTAGCATAATTAGTCCTCTGCTTCCTGGCCAATCAAAAGTGTTTACAGGAAACAGAAAAATGGTGTATGCTGCCGGATAACAAACACTATACTTGCACCTTAGAAAAAGTTTTGAACGATAAATGAAAATGAAGTCAAAACTGATAAATTGCTATCTCGGTGTTTGTTTTCTTTGTCTGTCTTTAAACGGGGATAAAGAGATCTCACTCTGCGCATCGCTCGCAGCACCTGTACGCGTTTATCGAACCTCTTTTCAATCGTTCTTGTGAATGACTGTGTGAACGACTCTGACCGTCGTCCGGGTTCGCAGGACCATCAAGGAAGGACATTGCTTCGAGCAGGGTTGACTTTCTTTTATTGTTCAATAAAGAATTGCTTTTCAGCACTTGCCTCGCTCTGCTCGCTCCTCCGTCTGCTTTTCAGCAGCACGTCGTCGTCTCCCTTGGGCTCTCTTGCGGTCTCGCTCAGCGTCCGCTAGTGATGGATTGATGAGGCGTCATGAAGCGTTTCGACACATTGCAAAACTGTATTGATACTGTGTCACTAAATACTGACATCTGCTGGACATTAAAAATCTCTACAGGCAACCAATGGACCGACTCAAATGACACTGATTTTATGACCTAGTATATACAATAATATAAACCAAGTCATTGTATTTCATTTAGGATTATTTCATATCTTCATTTAAATAAAAATATATTTTTATCTTTTTTAGATACAGTCAATAAAAAATGTGAACATGTATAATAACATGGAAATCTAAGAGAATGTGTTGTGAATGAGGATGCTTGTGGACTGGGATTTTTTTAAATTAATTTTTTACACATTTTTATTAAAAAAAAAAAACAGTTTTTCCAACGTATTCAATTTTAGACGATTTCTTTCATTGATTGATTGAGACTGTTTTGGTTGTTATCACATACTTGCCAACCCTCCCGAATTTTCCGGGAGACTCCCGAAATTCAGCGCCTCTCCCGAAAACCTCCTGGGACAAATATTCTCCCGAAAATCTCCCGATTTTCAGCCGGAGCTGGAAGCCACGCCCCCTCCAGCTCCATGCGGACCTGAGTGAGGACAGCCTTTTTTCATGACGGGAGAACAACAGGGTGACAAGAACTAAATCATCCAGACTAGAGATAAATTGTATTATTATGTTTATCTTACCTAAAAATAAATATATTAATTAAAAAAAAATAATAATAAATACATTTTTACTATATTTTGCTAAAAACATCAAAATGAATTGTATTTTTATTTGTATTTTTTCGTGACTCCTTATTACATCCAGCCATAGAATTATACATTAAAACAAACATATTTGAAATGATTGATTTTAAATTATCATAATAATTCATTTAAAATGACCATATTTAATTATTAAAATAATTTCTTGTTTATCAACAACTTTAGCATTTTATTTATTACATTTTGAAACTCTCAGAAGCCAAGTTATGTTATATTCCTTAATATTTATTTATGCAAGTTTGAAGTATCAATTATCTAAACACAGTTTTGTTTGCATATTTTCAGGATATATATATATATATATATATATATATATATATGTATGAAATACTTGACTTTGTGAATTCTAGCTGTCAATATACTCCTCCCCTCTTAACCACGCCCCGCCCCACCCCGACCACGCCCCCAACCCCCACCTCCCGAAATCGGAGGTCTCAAGGTTGGCAAGTATGTGTTATCAACACTTCAGTCATCTCTTCTTAGTTATTATTTCTCCGGCTGTAGAAAAGACTTGCTCACAGGGCACATAGGAGGTGGGAGTGCGACACAGTTCGCGTATCGGTCACGTGACCAAAGCAGCTCATGATCGGTCACGTGACTTTCTAAAAGCAGTACGCGCACCGACACAGGGTTTCGCTCTATGAGTTCGACGCATGCGCCGATGCATCGGTGTTGCCGCACCCATCACTAGCGTCCGCCGTCCGCCTTTCTCTGGCTCCTCTTCCTCTCGCGCGCTGCATCTGCTGCTGGCTCTCCACCTCCTCCTGCCCCGTCGTTCTCGGCTGCCGTCCTTTTAAACACTGAGAAGGGATCACTTAATTCTGCCCAGCTGTGCGATACACGCACATGTAGTCCATTTGGACGCTTGTTCGCCGGCCACGCCTCCTCGCCACCATCTTGGAGCGGGCCGCGGTGTGCCCTGCCCTGCTGACGGACTACCGGCCATGCCTCCTCGCCGCCATCTTGGAGTGGGGTCCAAAGTGCCCTGCCTCGTTGTCGATCTGCCGGCCCCGCCTCCCCACAGACTGAAAACGGACATCACTTCCCTACTCGCGACTCGTTAGTGAGGACGTTCTGCAAAGTAACACAAATTGAGCTGTATGTTTCCCTCTTTTAGCATTTATACGTATAAAATATAAAAATTGCGAATTACAATCGCGATTAAAGAAAACTTGCATTTAGTTATATGCAGAATATATGCTGATCATCAGAACGGCCACAATGCTGAGAGGAAAAAATGTACAGTAGGGAAGGGATTCATATGGCAACATTCTTGAAAAGGGGGGTTAATCATTGTGCAATGCAGTCTGCTGAAAATCATGGAAAGCGCTACTCTACATAGAAACGGATGCTGTGGTCAAAGTTGAAATTGCCACAAAATATGTCAACACTCCACTGCCATCTGGTGACTAAAGTGGATAGTGCAACACCCCAATTCGTCACGTTTCATGTGTCAGGTAAACTGCGATGAATGGGGCCATATGAATTGCCTTTCTACTGTAGCTAATTAGCCCCTGCAGTGTGATTAATCAAAACTAAAACTGTACTTTACCCACTTGTTGCGTGTTTATTTAGTATGTCTAAGAAGGAATGCAGTGAGAGTGGTGAGAAAGGAAGTGATCTCTCTGCAGCTTCGTCCTACGTATGCTTGTCAATATATACTGCATTGACCGTGTTCTGCTCAGCAATTTAATTTTTTTAATTTTATAGCTGATGGATGACTTACGGGGCTGTTTAAAACAAATTCCAATGTTGCATTTCGGTGACTGCTGGCGTTTTTAATTTATTTTATGTTTTTTGTACATTAAAAAAAACTTCTTGCAATATGCATTTTGGATCATTCCAACGCTCGCTTGCAGTTAGTGCGAGTGGGAATGAATGTTCAGTGGTGGTCGGAAAAGACGTAGGCGTAAATTGGCAGCTGCGTTTCCGCCAGTCTACCCTAGGGCTGCTGTGGCTACAAATGTAGCTTACCACCATCAATTTGTGAATGTGGAGTGATTGAATGATGCATTCTCAATGTCACACACTAGAAAAATGCACTATATAAATATAACTCCTTATTAGTATCATTAATATTATTCAGCATGCTGAAAAAGTAAGTTATGTTGATGCACCGCAGGACTGCCGTTAAAATTCCCTGAAAAAGCGTTACATATTGGTCTGCTGCATGTTTTGAAACATAGCAAAACACCACAGGTAGCATCATGATAACATGAATGTGCAGTAAATGAGTGTTTCCATGGTGAAAGTTGGGCGAAAAATGCAAAATCCTCCTTTAAATAAAGCGGGTTGCACCAGTAATCAATTGCACATGCACACACACTAATGAAACAGGCAATGTTATAGTTTACTAAACTTCATAGCTTGGAGCATAAGCGTGCTATGCGATAATGTCACGATTGTGTTGTTGCTTCCTACAAAGAAAAATAAGTCGACGTTCTGCAAGGCAAAACTGTCGTCTTTTTCACAGGTCAAGTCCAGTCAAAGCACGCGCCCGCCTGTGGGTATTGATGGACGGCAAAGCTGCAGACGTTCCGCGGCGTTTACGTCAGGGTTTACTTTATCACTTGCACGGCACAGCTGCAAAAGAAAGGCGCTGGGGATTGCCGGACGGCAGATGGCGGCGCCGTTCCGTGGCGGTTACGTTTCGCTGGCGTTCCGCATCCTATGGAAATCGGGGGTTAGAAATATGACATGTTTCCTCGTCTTTTATCTCCCCGTTGTTATTTTATGAGAGATGGGTCATAATGCACTTCCACAAATACAGGGCGGCCTGAAAAAGTGAAGTAGCATTGGGATGTACTTGACGTAAAAATGAGGGTAAAGTAGATGATGTGCAAAGAGAGGTAGAAGTGAGGACAGTGGCTGGTAAATCACAAGGCCAGAGCACGCTTCATGCAAAACTTCCATGAATAAAACATAATTCTCTCCTCCCAACGCTGCGTTCCATTTGCTTCCTCCTCCTCCTTCTCTTTTCCTCTATCTCTTCTGTGCATGATTAACCTTGGGAGGCCTTAATCAACGCTGGAAATGACCCGTGCTCTTTGACTTACCTCCTCGCACCACCCCGCTCCACCCCTCTCTCTCTCTTCCCTCCGTACTGTTGATCTCAATTGGGCTGTCATTAAAAATGCGAAATACAGGTAAAGGAACTGAATCTAATACTGTGGCATGGAATTCTGTTCTAAAATAATCCATCCGTATTTGTGTTCCCTTTATGATCTTCTCCTGGGGGGTGAAGATGAGAGTTAAGTCAGGGATGAATAATCTTCCTAGCCTAAGCCTTTATTCACACAGCCTTTAAAGCACATCCTCTGGGGATGGGAACAGGGATGGATTTATTTTTATTTACGTGTTGCCGCTCACACATACACACTTGCAACATATGGCGCTGTCCGTGGTGCTGAAAAAACATTGGGCCTCTCCACGGCCCTCCGAGCTTAACCGGGTTTTACACGTGAATTGCCTAATTGTCTCGTGTCTTGGTGTTTTGTTTTTGTCAGAGGATGCAGGTATTGCCCACACGGGTCCTCGGAGAGCAGCTTTTAATTTGTTTTCTCCCAGCGTAGCAAGCTTTCAGGGTCGCTACCGCAGGCTAAATGCACCCTCGAATGTCACGGTTCATTTCAGTACACAGAGCTAAACAGGGTGTATGTATATACATACATATATATATGAATGTCGACCAACAGGAAAAAAAAAAAACATATGCCCGCCGCTCTTCATCACAACATGGCCGATTAACACTGATGATGATGGCGTTGATTGGATCTCACACGTGCGTCTCCTGTTGCAGGTGTCAGCGGTCAGTACCCTCTGGTGCAGAATGTCACGGTGACAGGGGGCGGGACGGCCAACATGACCTGCCGTGTGGAGTACAACGACAACACCTCCCTCCAGTGGTCCAACCCGGCACAGCAGACCCTCTTCTTTGGCGACAAGAAAGGTGAGTGGACGCATGTAGACAAGACTGTGTTTGTCTTTGACGTGTGCACACACACACCTGACCTTAGAAAGAATCCATATTCAAAATTGTATATTTTATTTGTATTTGTCAAGACATTATTCAACAAATAAAACACTGATGGTTATTATTTTAATGATTATTGTTAACAAAAAGAATAATGCTCAGTTTTGATGGCCAGTGCTTATAAACCAGGGGTGTCCAAAGTGTGACCCAGGGGCCATTTTTGGCTTGCAGCTTTTTATTTCGGAAAATTACATGAATTCATTAATAATGATCTAATGATTTAATAAATGATTACATATAACACTAACAACTATTTGCTTGTTCACATTTAACACAAAAGCTAAGGTAACATTTTTTTTCCAAATAGCTTTGCAAACACTTTAAATTGTTTTTTTAGCATGCATACAGTCGTGGTCAAAAGTGTACATACACTTGTAAAGAACATAATGTCATGGCTGTCTTGAGTTTCCAATCATTTCTACAACACGTATTTTTTGTGATAGAGTGATTGGAGCACATACTTGTTGGTCACAAAAAACATTCATGAAGTTTAGTTCTTTTATGAATTTATTATGGGTCTACTGAAAATGTGACCAAATCTGCTGGGTCAAAAGTATACATACAGCAATTGGTTACATGTCCCTTGGCAAGTTTCACTGCAATAAGGCGCTTTTGGTAGCCATCCACAAGCTTCTGGCAAGCTTCTGGTTGAGTTTTTGACCACTCCTCTTGAGATAATTGGTGCAGTTCAGCTAAATTTGTTGGTTTTCTGGACTTGTTTCTTCAGCATTGTCCACACGTTTAAGTCAGGACTTAAACATGTGGACGTTTAAGTCAGGACTTAATTCTGACTTAAGTCAGGACTTAATTCTAGCCTGATAAATCAGGCTAGAATTAAGGTTTTAGAATGGTCTTCCCAAAGTCCTGACGCAAACGTGTGGACAATGCTGAAGAAACAAGTCCATGTCAGAGAACGGGGACGGCGTGGCGCGGTTGGGAGAGTGGCTGTGCCAGCAACCTGAGGGTTCCTGGTTCAATCCCCACCTTCTACCAACCTCGTCACATCCGTTGTGACCTTGAGCAAGACACTTCACGCTTGCTCCTGATGGGTCGTGGCTAGGGCCTTGCATGGCAGTTCCCGCCATCAGTGTGTGAATGTGTGTGTGTGAATGGGTGAATGTGGAAATAGTGTCAAAGCGCTTTGAGTACCTTGAAGGTAGAAAAGCGCTATACAAGTATAACCCATTTACCTATTACCAACAAATTTAGCTGAACTGCACCAATTGTCAAGAGGAGTGGTCAAAAATTCAACCAGAAGCTTGCCAGAAGCTTTTGGATGGCTACCAAAAGCGCCTTATTGCAGTGAAACTTGCCAAGGGACATAATATTAACTTAATTAATTATCAAATATTAACATTGCTGTATGTATACTTTTGACCCAGTAGATATGGTCACATTTTCAGTAGACCCATAATAAATTCATAAAAGAACCAAACTTCATGAATAATTTTTGTGCTCCAATCACTCTATCACAAAAAAATAAGAGTTGTAGAATTTATTGGAAACTCAAGACAGCCATGACATTATGTTCTTTACAAGTGTATGTAAACTTTTGACCACAACTGCATATATATATTTAGGGTCTGATCTACTAAGATCCAAATACCAGCGTGCGGAAGCTATAACACTGTGTGTACAATTAGTAGTCGTGTACACTTGATAAGTGGTGCAAAAATCAAGCCTTTGAAGTCATCCATCAGCTAAAAAAATATAAAATGATATTGCTCAATCGATAATAAATGTCTAATATGTTCTTTTTGATACTCCATATATGTTGACAATATAAGTTACAGCCATTTCTGCGCAACTGCCAGTTTGCACGTGCTTTCACGACGTGCTAAATAAAGACGCAAAACAGCTTCGACCTTGATAATCACACTGCGTGTACTAAGTAACTGCATTTGCACTTTCTCCTCCTAGTGTTGTGAGTGTTCTGATGATCAGCATGCATATTCTTCATGACAAAATGGACTGCGTTTCTTATCTTGCTCACTTGAGAGTGACGCAATCTTCAGCGCACAAGTTTAGAAGATAAAACGTTGTGTGCGCCATCAAGCTTGCATGCGTTTCAAAACACGCAAACCTTTAGTGGATCAGGCTCTTAATGGAAAACACGTATTAAAGTGGCCCCTCTGCATTCTTTCATTCACCCCTGCTGTAAAGTATGTGTATGTATGTGTTCGCAGCTGTTTCTAATGTTGTGGTTCAAAGAGCTATTATATTATGGGTTCTTATGATGTTGCACATGTGTACCTAATGCTGTGGCCCTTGTGTGAAGACTTACAGTGAGACCATTTGCTGCCATGGCAACCGTAGAGGACCCTATTTTTACATTGTTGCCTCCACTTTTGTCTCTGCCTATGAGTGTGGCTATAATGGCCTCTACTATTGCATTGGGTGTCTTACTGTAAATCATATACATTAATTATAATTATCAAAATTGTGAGCTATGATATGTTTGAAATCGTCTAGAGCAGATTTTTTTCTTCCATACTTTACTTCCATACTTTCATACGCCCCCCTATAGGGAAAGTTTGTGTCACATTTTGGACACGTTGTTCTGTTCTGTTGTCAGTGCTCCTTTGTTTACCCTACTTGTTGCTAGGTGAACTGAGTTTGGTGATTGGTGTCTACACCTGCTGCCGCCACTAATCACGTCCCTTCTTATACCGGTTTCATCCCACCAGTCCTTGCGGGGTTTTTGTTCGCTACATGCGACAGGTGTGTTTTCCTTTCTTGCTGTTCGCCACTGGCGACCGTTGTTTTGGTTCTGCCTCAGCTACTATTTGGTATTTTAGCTTCACGCTACTATCTTTTGCTCCCGCATGTCGTGCGTAGTTAAGTAGCTACATTTTTGTATGTTGCCTGTGTAAGGAATTAAAAGCCTCTTATTTGCAAGCTGCTGCTGACGCTGCCTGTCCTGCATCCTGAGAAAACAACCACGCTCCAGTTCGACCCGAACGTAACGCACACAGGTCTGGTCTCGTGTGGCGGCATCGTGTGACGCATCATTGTTTACTGTCTGTGTGTTGGTAAAAAGCTGCAAGCCGTCGTGCTTCTAGACTCTCTTGCACTCATTTGCACACATTAACCTTCGTTTTCCTACTCTGGATGGCAGAGAACAACCATATTAAGAAGGTCAAGTCAAGTCACATTTGATGTAAACAGCACCGATTCGTTCAAACATGAAAGAAACAACTAGTACTGTACAGCGTAAGCTCGATGTACAGACCTAATTGGTTCTTGAACACGGTTCGTAAATAGAACAGTTTGTACACTGAAGTACACAAACATGAATAATGAGTTCCAGCCTGTTTTAGTTCAAGTTTATACACTTTGAACACAATAAAAAGCACTATACAGTACTATATATGTAACAAACATAACAAGGGTGATAGATCAACTTCCTGTTAAACAACAACAGCTAGCTTAGTTGCTTACTGCTTGTGACTCTTGCAGCCGCCCTGCCAACACACACACACACCGTCACTAGCCCTGTGGTGCACTCACAGTTCATTAAATTATCTAACTTTAACAGCCAGTTTGCTAAATGGTTAGGAATAAAACATTAAATCCACTATAACTTGTCAGTTAATCTTCTTGGCTTGCAGGGGAAGGAAGGAGGAGGTGAGTGGCAGTGTCGACAACGCTGAATGTTTTAAGCCACACATCGCTTGGCCTTTGCTTCCTTTGGACTCATATTGAGCTAGCAAAACGAGACCAATTCTGTAAAAAGGCCAAAATCAAAAACAAAGCACCAGTTAAAATAATCTAAGATATTTGCATTGGGTGACAATTTGAGATACAAGAGTTTTTGAGTTAAGAGCTCGGTCATGGAACCAATTAAGCTCGCAAGTTGTGCTACTACTGTACAAGCGCTGTTTGCGGTCTACCACTTTAAATATACCCTCTCCACGCTCTGATTGCCTCAAAGATTAGTTCTACCTTGTAATCCCTGTTGATGTAAAAGAAGGAGGGGCGACCAGTAAGTACTAAATATGTATTTTAAAAACAGTGCCAGTGTTTTTTCTTACACTTTGAACCCTGCGGCTTATAAAACAGTGCGGCTTAATTCCCAGATTTTTCTTCGCTGATGGCCATAATAAAAATATATTTTTGTGTGTTTTTAAAAAAATAAGCAAATACACTGGGGTTAATTGTATGTGCAATGGCGCCATCTTTTGGACGAGTTCGCTCACTCCTTCCATTTCCAACTTAGTAGAGTAGAAGTACAGTGCCGTTTAGTCTTCTAGTCCTCCATAGCGTTTTTACTCGTATTGATTATTCATTCATAACTCCAAGCAATGTTGGTAAGACATGTCTGTGGGAGTGTTTTCATGGATATTTCTACATGCTATCGTAATGTAATGACGCTAGCTTCAGCAGTAGCATTAGCTAATATGCTATCACGTTTATGATGGTCTGTGTTAGTATTATTAACTTTTTACAACGGCCTTATTATTGTATTGTGTCAGTTTCACAAATTCCTCAGTAAATTCACCAAAATGTCACCGTGGAGTTATTGAGTCTGTTAATGACAATGACTTCTGTTTTGTTTGATCGGCCATTTTACTGCCATGTTAAAGTTAAAGTACCAATGATTGTCACACACACACTGATTGTCACACACACACTAGGTGTGGTGAAATTTGTCCTCTGCATTTGACCCATCACCTTTGATCACCCCCCTGGGAGGTGAGGGGAGCAGTGGGCAGCAGCGGTGCCGCGCCCGGGAATCATTTTTGGTGATTTAACCCCCAATTTCCACCCTTGATGCTGAGTGCCAAGCAGGGAGGTAATGGGTCCCATTTTTATAGTCTTTGGTATGACTCGGCCGGGGTTTGAACTCACAACCTACCGATCTCAGGCCGGACACTCTAACCACTAGGCCACTGAGTAGGTTACATACACTGTTTAGAAACAATTAAGGTATGTAAATAAACATTTACAGAATATTTATTGGTAAATAACTCATATAACAGACTAACAGATTAATAGACTAAAAAACTCCTTTGTCCCACACGCCATCAGACTGTAAAACTCCTCTCTGGGGGGCAGGGGGGTGGTAGAATGACAGAATTCTAGTACCCACTAGAATTTTTTTTAAAAAGTGCAATACATTTTCATAACATGGTCACTACTGCCTAGTTTCTCTTCTTATATTCTTATTTTTACTGTTATATTTGTATTCTTATTGTTGCTTTTTATTTTTATTCTTATTGTTATATTTTATTTCCATTTATACCCCCATTATTTACTTTTTACTTTTTAAATTTGTTCTCAATTATGTACACTGCTGCTGGAATTTAAATTTCCCTGAGGGAACTCTCCTGAAGGAATCAATAAAGTACTATCCATCTATATATCTCTCTATCTATAACAACATACAGTGTATATATATATGCGGCTTATAATCCAGTGCTGTTAATATAAGGAAAAATATTTAGTGGGTGCGGCATATAAACCGGTGCGCTCTATAGTCTGAAAAATACGGTATATACTGTAAAAATGCTAAGAAAGTTACAAACCCCGTTTCCAAATGAGTTGGGAAATTGTGTTAGATGTAAATATAAACGGAATACAATGATTTGCCAATCCTTTTCAACCCATATTCAATTGAATGCACTACAAAGACAAGATATTTGATGTTCAAACTCATAAACTTTATTTTTTTTTGCAAATAATAATTAACTTAGAATTTCATGGCTGCAACACGTGCCAAAGTAGTTGGGAAAGGGCATGTTCACCACTGTGTTACATCCCCTTTTCTTTAAACAACACTCAATAAACGATTGGGAACTGAGAAAACTAATTGTTGAAGCTTTGAAAGTGGAATTCTTTCCCATTCTTGTTTTGTGTAGAGCTTCAATCATTCAACAGTCCGGGGTCTCCGCTGTCGTATTTTACGCTTCATAATGCGCCACACATTTTTGATGGGAGACAGGTCTGGACTGTAGGCGGGCCAGGAAAGTACCCGCACTCTTTTTTTACGAAGCCACGCTGTTGTAACACGTGCTGAATGTGTCTTGGCATTGTCTTACTGAAATAAGCAGGGGCGTCCATGAAAAAGACAGCGCTTAGATGGCAGCATATGTTGTTCCAAAACCTGTATGTACCTTTCAGCATTAATGGTGCCTTCGCAGATGTGTAAGTTACCCATGCTTTGGGCACTAATGCACCCCCATACCATCACGGATGCTGACTTTTGAACTTTGCGTCAATAACAGTCCGGATGGTTCGCTTCCCCTTTGGTCCGGATGACACAATGTCGAATATTTCCAAAAACAATTTGAAATGTGGACTCGTCAGACCACAGAACACTTTTCCACTTTGCATGAGTCCATCTTAGATTATCTCGGGCCCAGAGAAGCCGGCGGCGTTTCTGAATGTTGTTGATAAATGGCTTTCGCTTTGCATAGAAGAGCTTTAACTTGCACTTACAGATGTAGCGACCAACTGTATTTAGTGACAGTGGTTTTCTGAAGTGTTCCTGAGCCCATGTGGTGATATCCTTTAGAGATTGATGTCGGTTTTTGATACAGTGCCGTCTGAGGGATCGAGGGTCACGGTCATTCAATGTTGGTTTCTGGCCATGCCGCTGACGTGGAGTGATTTCTCCAGATTCTCTGAACCTTTTGATGATATTATGGACCGTAGATGTTGAAATCCCTAAATTTCTTGCAATTGCACTTTGAGAAACGTTGTTTCTCCCCCTTGGTTCTATTTTTAGGAAGTACAGTATTGCATTTCATTTTTATGCCGATGATTGCCAGATTTATTTTCCCATGGCACAAAATAACACGGTTCAACGTCTTATTGACTGCCTGCACGACATCAAAGTCTGGCTTTCAGCTAACTTCCTGAGCCTAAATGAAGATAAAACAGAAGTTATGTTGTTCGGTCCAAGTCGCTCTCCCTCCCCCAACGTTGACCTCGGCACTCTGACCCCGTATCTCAGCGACTCTGTCACAAACCTGGGGGTAAAGTTCGACTCAGATTTTAAATTCGAAAAACAAATCAGCAGCGTCGTTCAAAAAAGCTTTTATCAATTACGCCAAATAGCGAAAGTGAAACCGCTTCTATCAAGACATGATCTTGAGAAATTAATCCACGCTTTTATCTCGACTCGTCTTGATTATTGTAATGCCCTGTATGTTGGCATTAGCCAGGCCTCCCTCGCCCGCCTGCAGCTCGTGCAGAACTCTGCTGCTCGTCTGCTAACACAGACCCGCAGACGTGAGCACATCACCCCTATTTTAGCGTCCCTTCACTGGCTCCCTGTGCGTTACCGAATACATTTTAAACTCCTTTTATTTGTTTTTAAATGTCTAAACAACCTCGCGCCAACCTATCTCTCCGACCTCCTTCAGCCTTACTGCCCCACCCGATCCTTAAGATCAGCCGATCAGCTGCTGTTGACGGTCCCTGACACAAGGCTGAAGCTTAGAGGTGACAGAGCTTTCGCCGTTGCTGCTCCCAAGCTCTGGAACGACCTACCCCTGAGTGTTAGACAAGCCTCCTCTCTTCCTGTTTTTAAATCTCTCTTAAAAACATACTTTTATTCCATGGCTTTTAACACTGAGTGATATCCATACTGCAATGGCGCCCCATAATACACCTGCTGTGATCCTGTTTTTATGTTTTTATGTTTTTATTAATTCTATTTTAATTATTTATTTTTTATCGTGTTCTGTTTGTGTTGTATTGTGTTTGCTCGGTACTCGTTTTATCTTTTAACCTGCTCATTGTACAGCACTTTGGCTACCCCTGTGGTAAATTTTAAATGTGCTCTATAAATAAAGTTGATTTTATTTAAACTGTTTGACTATTTGCTCACGCAGTTGTGGACAAAGGGGTGTACCTCACCCAGTCCTTTCTTGTGAAAGACTGAGTATTTTTTGGGAAGCTGTTTTTATACCCAATCATGGCACCCACCTGTTCCCAATTAGCCTGCACACCTGTGGGATGTTCCAAATAAGTGTTTGATGAGCATTCCTCAACTTTATCAGTATTTATTGCCACCTTTCCCAACTTCTTTGTCACGTGTTGCTGGCATCAAATTCTAAAGTTAATGATTATTTGCAAAGAAAAAATGTTTATCAGTTTGAACATCAAATATGTTGTCTTTGTAGCATATTCAACTGAATATGGGTTGAAAATGATTTGCAAATCATTGTATTCCGTTTATATTTACATCTAGCACAATTTCCCAACTCATATGGAAACGGGGTTTGTAAAAAAAATCTGCTTTGAACTCTCACTGCATGTTTCTAACTAAAAACTCAAAAATCTACCATCTTTTTGTGCATTACTCAAAGACAGCAACTGAAATGCATTTCAACATGTGGGCGCAGCTCAATGTTTTAATGGTTAATAAGTAGAAAAGGTTTATTCCTGACCTTTTACTCTCTCTTCGGTTAAGTCCCCGTAAAGAGGATTCATGGATGTTATTTTGCGGGTTCAGACCCGCTGACTGATTGTGCGCCGCGGCATCTCACTGCACCATTAGTGGAGTGTAATAGAGTATGAATCACACTCTCTTGTAAGTGTCTGGATTAAGCACATATGGGATTTACACGCTCTTCTTCCATTATCCTCTCTCTCACACCGGCTGCCCACTGGCTGGCGTGTCTGTTTTGTGTGTTTTGCTTGTGTGTGCCTTTCTCTGCACTTTTTTTTGGACTGCATGCACAAGCAAATTTCCTAGAGGCTCAGTCAGAGCAGCTGTAAAAAAAAAAAAAAAAAAAAAAAGAAGGACTGAACATCAAATTCAACAGTTGATGTGCTCTGTGGGTTGTTCTATATCGCCCGAGGGGCGAGAGGTAGGGGGTTTGGTTCGGGGGTATATTCTGTGGCATTTCCAATGCGGAGCTGTGAGATTGGAAATGAAAAAGCGCAGGAAGTCGCTCTTATTATCAGCTCACAACTGACAACTGAGACCCCGCTATTGCATGGCAGTTTTTAGGGGGGTTTAGCCTCGTGTGTGTTCTTAGGGCGAGGGAATGTTGTCTTGCTGATCGTGGCATTTCTCATGCACATGCTGATGGGCGCGCTGAGATGCCGAGTGTTTCCAAAGTGCCAAGGGCGGTGTGAGAAGATGTTTGAGCTGCAAGCGCCTGTGAGCGCAGTGGCTTCCAGATTAATGTTGCTTTCTGCCTGCTGGGAGGAAGATGAGGATTAGGGGCAGGCACACTGTTTGCTCAAATCTACACCACAACCACCAGTGTGGCTTTTTGTGTACTTTTGCTGAGTTCAAGTCAGTTTTTTGTCCATTATGACAACATTCGGTACACTCGTCTAATAAAAGTGATTGAGGACAAGGACATAATGTACTGTTGGTTTCCATTAATATTCCATTCCAGAATTGCTGATAAAACCGAGTCGTATGAAAACCGAAACTAAGTTTTCCCATAAGAAACAATGTACCGTAATATTCAGGATTATAAACCGCTATTTTTTTCCCTACGCTTTGATCCCTGCGGCTTATAAAACGATGCGGCTAATTTATGGATTTTTATTTGCTAACCGCCATCATGTTTTTAAATGAGCAAATAGTTTTCAACAGACACTGAAAAGGTGTGTTATTGTTAGTGTTATGGCGCTGTCACGCCAAATTTCTTCCCCCTACAAAAACCTTCCCCCCCCATTTACTTCTGGGGTCATTTCCTCTAACGTCATTTCCTCTTACTTACGTAATTTCCTCTTACGTCATTGACAGCGATCGATAACACTTCGGCTTTGACACAGGACAGCAGCACACACAATATTGTAGTGAAATGGTTTCAACAATAATGTTGATTTAAAGTACAGACATTTAACAGTATTATATATTAATTAATATTAGTGAAATGGTTTCAACAATAATGTTGATTTAAAGTACAGACATTTAACAGTATTATATATTAATCAATATTTTTTGCACGTTACCACGAAGACAGAAGTTCCCAGCAGCAGCCCTAACACTCCGCCTGGAATTTTTCGAAGCCTGCTGGTGTTTGACATAAGTCCTCTGGGAAAGATAAAGACAAATGTCATTCAGTGACACCACCATTTTCAGGAGATTTGGATTCTATCGATCGCTGTCAATGACGTAAGAGGAAATGACATAAGAGGAAATGACCCCGGAAGTAAATGGGGGGGCGGGGCGGAAGTTTTTGTAGGGGGAAGAAATTTGGCGTGACAGCGCCATCTTTTCATTGTAAGTGCTGCGGGGTAAACGTCTATTGTGTCTCCTTCTTTATAGTGCTTTCAACCGGAAGCACAAGTGCCGTTCTGTCTTCTAGTCGTCATTAATCACTCCAATCAACGTTAAGTTTTACAATGTAACTAAAACAATTCACAGTTACTAAACCGTCCTGTGTGATGTATGTAGGAGTGTTTTCATGCATATTAGTATGCGCTATCGTTGTTATGAGCTGTTGCACCAGATTGTTGTTTTTGTTGTATTATTCCCCTGCGTTTAGTGTTTTGGTTTTGTTCCTAGCGCCGTGCGGCTCTTTTGTTTACATTCCATTGCTAGGTGGCTTCTAGTTGGACAATTGAGACTCACACCGGTTGCCCATCCTTATCACTAATCAGTCCCCTTATTTATACCTAGCTCCACCAGGCTTGAGTGCTGGCCCATTGTTCGCTACACGCGACTGTGTTTTGTTGGTTTTGTTTGTTTCAGTATGCTAATCTTCATGCCACGCTGAGCACCTAAGTTGTGTTACGTTTCCTCGTGGATTGAAATAAAGAAACATCTTACCCGCACAATGCCTGAGGTCCTCCGCATTATTGGAATCGCAAACACTTCACAACATGCCACCATAGAACAGAATGGACCAGCCGTCAAGCGATTCGAAGGAGGACCTCTCGTTCGAGGGACTATTGGAGTGGAACCAGCGACAGCTGGAGGCTTTGGAGCCTGAGGATTAGAGTTGGATTCAGGGACCCGATGGCGAAGGCGTCCCAGTCTACTCCCTTCCGTCCAGTTACAATGCCAATCTTTACACTTGAGCTTATCGACGCGAGCGGAAGCCGACCTCAGTGGCTTCGGCCCGTCATCACGACGTCCAGGACCCACGGATTCCTCAACTCGGTCGAAGCGAGGGGCAGACCGCTCACTCACCGCTCACTCACCGCTCACTCACACCCAAAATTTTAGCAATCCTGTTCATCTTTTTGCCAAACGCTTCATATCTGGGGCTGCCGATCAGTCAGACGACAGATCGGACATGTGTTCTTCACAGAAAAGGACAGAAGGAGAATCCTCAAGGAAATGGAAGCTGAAGCCCCCTCGCTTTGGTATTCCTCTGAGGTCGAGGAATACCAGGACATCTCTCCCGACGGTTTGGAAATGTGGAACTCTCTAATGTCCAAGATTACGGAGACAGAGAACCGAGTCAGTTTCGTAAATTCACCGAAACGTCACCGTGGACTTATTGAGTCTGTTTAGCTGATTGGAGAGCTTGCTTCCGCAGCTAGTGAGTCCATAATGATGACTTCTGTTTTGTTTGATCATCCGTTTTACTGCCGTGTTACAGGCACCGTTTGGAAACAATTAAGGCAGTGGTTCTCAAATGGAGGGGTACTTGAAGGTATGCCAGGGGGTACATGAGATTTTTTTTAAATATTCTAAAAATAGCAACAATTCAAAAATCATTTTATAAATATAAATAAAGACCTATCTTTTTTTCCAAATAGTTCAAGAAAGACCACTACAAATGAGCAATATTTTGCACTGTTATGCAATTTAGTAAATCAGAAACTGATGACATAGTGCTGTATTTTACTTCTTTATCTCTTTTTTTCAACCAAAAATGCTTTTCTCTGATTCGGGGGTACTTGAATTTAAAAAAATTCACAGGGGGTACATCACTGAAAAAAGGTTGAGAACCACTGAATTAAGGCATGTAATTAAACATTTACAAAATGTTTCTGTGTAAATAACTCATTTAACAACGTATATATATATTATTTATATATGGGCAGCACGGTGGCACAATGGACAGCACAGCGGAACAGGGGTTAGTGCATGTGCCTCACAATACGAAGGTCCCAAGTAGTCCTAAATTCAATCCTGGGCTCGGGATCTTTCTGTGTGGAGTTTGCATGTTCTCCCCGTGACTGTGTGGGTTCCCTCCGGGCACTCTGGCTTTCTCCCACCTCCAAAGACATGCACCCGGGGATAGGTTGATTGGCAACACTAAAAAATTGGCCCTAGTGTGTGAATGTGAGTGTGAAGGTTGTTTGTCTATCTGTGTTGGCCCTGCGATGAGGTGGCGACTTGTCCAGGGTGTACACCGCCTTCTGCCCGAATGCAGCTGAGATAGTACCCCCCGCGACCCCAAAAGGGACCAGCGGTAGAAAATGGATGGATGGAACAACGCATATATTTGTGGATTATAGTACGGTGCGGTATATGGGGAAAAAATACATTTCTTAAAAAATTTAGGGAGTGCAACTTACATACGGCCTGTAGTCAGTAAAGGCAGTATCGACAACGCTGTAGAAACGTCCTGAATGTTTCAAACATTGCATTGTTTTTTTGGGCCTAATATTGAGCTAGAAAAAATAGAAAACTGTTGTGAAAGGCTAAAAAAACATTTAAAAAGTACACAAAGTAGCAATTAGCACAGTAGCTAAGAGCTGCACTGAAGTGCTGGCTGAATGAGCACCGGAGATCGATCAGCCCGACCCCGATGGCT